>NW_024428210.1:0-36361 GCF_017562075.2 Anopheles merus | reverse complement strand
ACTATGAAAAACCTTGGGATGACCCGAAAAAGTGTCCCCAGCATACTTGGATTCACTATGAAACACCTTGGGATGACCCGAAAAGTGTCCCAGCATACTTGGATTCACTATGAAACACCTTGGGATGACCCGAAAAAGTGTCCCAGCATACTTGGATTCACTATGATACACCTTGGGATGACCCGAAAAGTGTCCCCAGCATACTTGGTTTCAGTATGAAACATCTTGGGATGACTCGAAAAGTGTCCCCGACATACTTGGAAATTCATTGAAAGAAAGCAGTTGTGAAGAAAAAACGTCTAACTTTAGACGGCCATAACTTTTGAACCAGAAGAGCTAGAGACTTAATTTTTTCACCGTTGGAAAGGAAATTAAAAGTTGCACAATGCAAAATTTTTTATATTACGATCAGAGCATCGCAGGAGATACTAAATGGCCTCTGAAGTAAAGGGTTTAAGTATACCTTGTACAGAATTACGATGTTGTTGAAACATGCTTCTTGGTAGTGCCAAGTAATGGTAAGCTTGCAAATTGTTGGAGCATGTCGTTTTGTTGTCCCAATTACTTGAGAGACACTAGAAGCAAGCTAACAATCCTTGAAAAGAGCTTCCTAAGAACTGGGGATAACTATGAAACACCTTGGGATGACCCGAAAAGTGTCCCCAGCATACTTGGATTCACTATGAAACAACTTGGGATGACCCGAAAAGTGTCCCCAGCATACTTGGATTCACTATGAAACACCTTGGGATGACCCGAAAAGTGTCCCCAGCATGCTAGGTTTCAGTATGAAACATCTTGGGATGACTCGAAAAGTGTCCCCGACATACTGGAAATTCATTGAAAGAAAGCAGTTGTGAAGAAAAAACGTCTAACTTTAGACGGCCATAACTTTTGAACCAGAAGAGCTAGAGACTTAATTTTTTCACCGTTGGAAAGGAAATTAAAAGTTGCACAATGCAAATTTTTTTTATATTACGATCAGAGCATCGCAGGAGAAACTAAATGGCCTCTGAAGTAAAGGGTTTAAGTATACCTTGTACAGAATTACGATGTTGTTGAAACATGCTTTTGGTAGTGCCAAGTAATGGTAAGCTTTCAAATTGTTGGAGCATGTCGTTTTGTTGTCCCAATTACTTGAGAGACACTAGAAGCAAGCTAACAATCCTTGAAAATAGCTTCCTAAGAACTGGGGATAACTATGAAACACCTTGGGATGACCCGAAAAGTGTCCCAGCATACTTGGATTCACTATGAAACAACTTGGGATGACCCGAAAAGTGTCCCCAGCATACTTGGATTCACTATGAAACACCTTGGGATGACCCGAAAAGTGTCCCCAGCATACTTGGTTCAGTATGAAACACCTTGGGATGACTCGAAAAGTGTCCCCGACATACTTGGAAATTCATTGAAAGAAAGCAGTTGTGAAGAAAAAACGTTCTAACTTTAGACGGCCATAACTTTTGAACCAGAAGAGCTAGAGACTTAATTTTTTCACCGTTGGAAAGGAAATTAAAGTTGCACAATGCAATTTTTTTATATTACGATCAGAGCATCGCAGGAGATACTAAATGCCTCTGAAGTAAAGGGTTTAAGTATACCTTGTACAGAATTTGATGTTGTTGAAACATGCTTCTTGGTAGTGCCAAGTAATGGTAAGCTTGCAAATTGTTGGAGCATGTCGTTTTGTTGTCCCAATTACTTGAGAGACACTAGAAGCTAGCTAGCAATCCTTGAAAAGAGCTTCCTAAGAACTGGGGATAACTATGAAACAACTTGGGATGACCCGAAAAGTGTCCCCAGCACTTGGATTCACTATGAAACACTTGGGATGACCCGAAAAGTTTCCCCAGCATACTTGGTTTCAGTATGAAACATTGGGATGACTCGAAAAGTGTCACCAGATACTTGGATTCACTATGAAAACACTTGGGATGACCCGAAAAGTGTCCCCAGCATACTTGGTTTCAGTATGAAACATCTTGGGATGACTCGAAAAGTGTCCCAGCATACTTGGATTCACTATGAAACACCTTGGGATGACCCGAAAAAGTGTCCCCAGCATGCTAGGTTTCAGTATGAAACATCTTGGGATGACTCGAAAAGTGTCCCCGATACTTGGAAATTCATTGAAAGAAAGCAGTTGTGAAGAAAAAACGTTAACTTTAGACGGCCATAACTTTTGAACCAGAAGAGCTAGAGACTTAATTTTTTCACCGTTGGAAAGGAAATTAAAAGTTGCACAATGCAAATTTTTTTATATTACGATCAGAGCATCGCAGGAGAATACTAAATGGCTCTGAAGTAAAGGGTTTAAGTATACCTTGTACAGAATTACGATGTTGTTGAAACATGCTTTTGGTAGTGCCAAGTAATGGTAAGCTTGCAAATTGTTGGAGCATGTCGTTTTGTTGTCCCAATTACTTGAGAGACACTAGAAGCTAGCTAGCAATCCTTGAAAAGAGCTTCCTAAGAACTGGGGATAACTATGAAACAACTTGGGATGACCCGAAAAGTGTCCCAGCATACTTGGATTCACTATGAAACAACTTGGGATGACCCGAAAAGTGTCCCCAGCATACTTGGATTCACTATGAAACACCTTGGGATGACCCGAAAAGTGTCCCCAGCATGCTAGGTTTCAGTATGAAACATCTTGGGATGACTCGAAAAGTGTCCCCGACATACTTGGAAATTCATTGAAAGAAAGCAGTTGTGAAGAAAAAACGTCTAACTTTAGACGGCCATAACTTTTGAACCAGAAGAGCTAGAGACTTAATTTTTTCACCGTTGGAAAGGAAATTAAAAGTTGCACAATGCAAATTTTTTTATATTACGATCAGAGCATCGCAGGAGAAACTAAATGGCCTCTGAAGTAAAGGGTTTAAGTATACCTTGTACAGAATTACGATGTTGTTGAAACATGCTTTTTGGTAGTGCCAAGTAATGGTAAGCTTTCAAATTGTTGGAGCATGTCGTTTTGTTGTCCCAATTACTTGAGAGACACTAGAAGCAAGCTAACAATCCTTGAAAATAGCTTCCTAAGAACTGGGGATAACTATGAAAACACCTTGGGATGACCCGAAAAGTGTCCCCAGCATACTTGGATTCACTATGAAACAACTTGGGATGACCCGAAAAGTGTCCCCAGCATACTTGGATTCACTATGAAACACCTTGGGATGACCCGAAAAGTGTCCCCAGCATACATGGTTTCAGTATGAAACACCTTGGGATGACTCGAAAAGTGTCCCCGACATACTTGGAAATTCATTGAAAGAAAGCAGTTGTGGGAAAAAACGTCTAACTTTAGACGGCCATAACTTTTGAACCAGAAGAGCTAGAGACTTAATTTTTCACCGTTGGAAAGGAAATTAAAAGTTGCACAATGCAATTTTTTTTTATATAAACGATCAGAGCATCGCAGGAGATACAATGGCCTCTGAAGTAAAGGGTTTAAGTATACCTTGTACAGAATTACGATGTTGTTGAAACATGCTTCTTGGTAGTGCCAAGTAATGGTAAGCTTGCAATTGTTGGAGCATGTCGTTTTGTTGTCCCAATTACTTGAGAGACACTAGAAGCAACCAAGCAATCCTTGAAAAGAGCTTCCTAAGAACTGGGGATAACTATGAAAACACCTTGGGATGACCCGAAAAGTGTCCCCAGCACTTGGATTCACTATGAAACATCTGGGATGACCGAAAGTTTCCCCAGCAACTTGGTTCAGTATGAACATCTTGGGAGACTCGAAAAGTGTCCCCAGCATACTGGATCACTATGAAACACTTGGGATGACCCGAAAAGTGTCCCTACTTGGTTTCAGTATGAAAAACTTGGGATGACTCGAAAAGTGTCCCCAGCATACTGGATCACTATGAAACACTTGGATGACGAAAGTGTCCCCAGCATGCTAGGTTTCAGTATGAAACATCTTGGGATGACTCGAAAAGTGTCCCCGACATACTTGGAAATTCATTGAAAGAAAGCAGTTGTGAAGAAAAAACGTCTAACTTTAGACGGCCATAACTTTTGAACCAGAAGAGCTAGAGACTTAATTTTTTCACCGTTGGAAAGGAAATTAAAAGTTGCACAATGCAAATTTTTTTATATTACGATCAGAGCATCGCAGGAGAAACTAAATGGCCTCTGAAGTAAAGGGTTTAAGTATACTTGTACAGAATTACGATGTTGTTGAAACATGCTTCTTGGTAGTGCCAAGTAATGGTAAGCTTGCAAATTGTTGGAGCATGTCGTTTTGTTGTCCCAATTACTTGAGAGACACTAGAAGCAGCTAGCAATCCTTGAAAAGAGCTTCCTAAGAACTGGGGATAACTATGAAACAACTTGGGATGACCCGAAAAGTGTCCCCAGCATACTTGGATTCACTATGAAACAACTTGGGATGACCCGAAAAGTGTCCCAGCATACTTGGATTCACTATGAAACACCTTGGGATGACCCGAAAAGTGTCCCCAGCATGCTAGGTTTCAGTATGAAACATCTTGGGATGACTCGAAAAGTGTCCCGACATACTTGGAAATTCATTGAAAGAAAGCAGTTGTGAAGAAAAAACGTCTAACTTTAGACGGCCATAACTTTTGAACCAGAAGAGCTAGAGACTTAATTTTTTCACCGTTGGAAAGGAAATTAAAAGTTGCACAATGCAAATTTTTTTTATATTACGATCAGAGCATCGCAGGAGAAACTAAATGGCCTCTGAAGTAAAGGGTTTAAGTATACCTTGTACAGAATTACGATGTTGTTGAAACATGCTTTTTGGTAGTGCCAAGTAATGGTAAGCTTTCAAATTGTTGGAGCATGTCGTTTTGTTGTCCCAATACTTGAGAGACACTAGAAGCAAGCTAACAATCCTTGAAAATAGCTTCCTAAGAACTGGGGATAACTATGAAACACCTTGGGATGACCCGAAAAGTGTCCCCAGCATACTTGGATTCACTATGAAACAACTTGGGATGACCCGAAAAGTGTCCCCAGCATACTTGGATTCACTATGAAACACCTTGGGATGACCCGAAAAGTGTCCCCAGCATACTTGGTTTCAGTATGAAAACACCTTGGGATGACTCGAAAAGTGTCCCCGACATACTTGGAAATTCATTGAAAGAAAGCAGTTGTGAAGAAAAAACGTCTAACTTTAGACGGCCATAACTTTTGAACCAGAAGAGCTAGAGACTTAATTTTTTCACCGTTGGAAAGGAAATTAAAAGTTGCACAATGCAAATTTTTTATATTAAGATCAGAGCATCGCAGGAGATACTAAATGGCCTCTGAAGTAAAGGGTTTAAGTATACCTTGTACAGAATTTGATGTTGTTGAAACATGCTTCTTGGTAGTGCCAAGTAATGGTAAGCTTGCAAATTGTTGGAGCATGTCGTTTTGTTGTCCCAATTACTTGAGAGACACTAGAAGCTAGCTAGCAATCCTTGAAAAGAGCTTCCTAAGAACTGGGGATAACTATGAAACAACTTGGGATGACCCGAAAAGTGTCCCAGCACTTGGATTCACTATGAAACACCTTGGGAGACCCGAAAAGTTCCCCAGCATACTTGGTTTCAGTATGAAACATCTTGGGATGACTCGAAAAGTGTCCCCAGCATACTTGGATTCACTATGAAACACCTTGGGATGACCCGAAAAGTGTCCCCAGCATACTTGGTTTCAGTATGAAACATCTTGGGATGACTCGAAAAGTGTCCCCAGCATACTTGGATTCACTATGAAACACCTTGGGATGACCCGAAAAGTGTCCCCAGCATGCTAGGTTTCAGTATGAAACATTTGGGATGACTCGAAAAGTGTCCCCGACTCACTTGGAAATTCATTGAAAGAAAGCAGTTGTGAAGAAAAAACGTTAACTTTAGACGGCCATAACTTTTGAACCAGAAGAGCTAGAGACTTAATTTTTTCACCGTTGGAAAGGAAATTAAAAGTTGCACAATGCAAATTTTTTTTATATTACGATCAGAGCATCGCAGGAGATACTAAATGGCCTCTGAAGTAAAGGGTTTAAGTATACCTTGTACAGAATTACGATGTTGTTGAAACATGCTTCTTGGTAGTGCCAAGTAATGGTAAGCTTGCAAATTGTTGGAGCATGTCGTTTTGTTGTCCCAATTACTTGAGAGACACTAGAAGCTAGCTAGCAATCCTTGAAAAGAGCTTCCTAAGAACTGGGGATAACTATGAAAACAACTTGGGATGACCCGAAAAGTGTCCCCAGCATACTTGGATTCACTATGAAACACTTGGGATGACCCGAAAAGTGTCCCCAGCATACTTGGATTCACTATGAAACACCTTGGGATGACCCGAAAAGTGTCCCCAGCATGCTAGGTTTCAGTATGAAACATCTTGGGATGACTCGAAAAGTGTCCCCGACATACTTGGAAATTCATTGAAAGAAAGCAGGTGAAGAAGAAAAAACGTCTAACTTTAGACGGCCATAACTTTGAACCAGAAGAGCTAGAGACTTATTTTTTCACCGTTGGAAAGGAAATTAAAAGTTGCACAATGCAAATTTTTTTATATTACGATCAGAGCATCGCAGGAGAAACTAAATGGCCTCTGAAGTAAAGGGTTTAAGTATACCTTGTACAGAATTACGATGTTGTTGAAACATGCTTTTGGTAGTGCCAAGTAATGGTAAGCTTGCAAATTGTTGGAGCATGTCGTTTTGTTGTCCCAATTACTTGAGAGACACTAGAAGCAAGCTAACAATCCTTGAAAATAGCTTCCTAAGAACTGGGGATAACTATGAAACACCTTGGGATGACCCGAAAAGTGTCCCCAGCATACTTGGATTCACTATGAAACAACTTGGGATGACCCGAAAAGTGTCCCAGCATACTTGGATTCACTATGAAACACCTTGGGATGACCCGAAAAGTGTCCCCAGCATACATGGTTTCAGTATGAAACACCTTGGGATGACTCGAAAAGTGTCCCCGACATACTTGGAAATTCATTGAAAGAAAGCAGTTGTGAAGAAAAAAACGTCTAACTTTAGACGGCCATAACTTTTGAACCAGAAGAGCTAGAGACTTAATTTTTCACCGTTGGAAAGGAAATTAAAAGTTGCACAATGCAAATTTTTTTTATATACGATCAGAGCATCGCAGGAGATACTAAATGGCCTCTGAAGTAAAGGGTTTAAGTATACCTTGTACAGAATTTGATGTTGTTGAAACATGCTTCTTGGTAGTGCCAAGTAATGGTAAGCTTGCAAATTGTTGGAGCATGTCGTTTTGTTGTCCCAATTACTTGAGAGACACTAGAAGCTAGCTAGCAATCCTTGAAAAGAGCTTCCTAAGAACTGGGGATAACTATGAAACAACTTGGGATGACCCGAAAAGTGTCCCCAGCACTTGGATTCACTATGAAACACCTTGGGATGACCCGAAAAGTTTCCCCAGCATACTTGGTTTCAGTATGAAAACATCTTGGGATGACTCGAAAAGTGTCCCCAGCATACTTGGATTCACTATGAAACACCTTGGGATGACCCGAAAAGTGTCCCAGCATACTTGGTTTCAGTAGAAACATCTTGGGATGACTCGAAAAGTGTCCCCAGCATACTTGGATTCACTATGAAAAACACCTGGGATGACCCGAAAAGTGTCCCCAGCATGCTAGGTTTCAGTATGAAACATCTTGGGATGACTCGAAAAGTGTCCCCGACTCACTTGGAAATTCATTGAAAGAAAGCAGTTGTGAAGAAAAAACGTTTAACTTTAGACGGCCATAACTTTTGAACCAGAAGAGCTAGAGACTTAATTTTTTCACCGTTGGAAAGGAAATTAAAAGTTGCACATGCAAATTTTTTTATTACGATCAGAGCATCGCAGGAGATACTAAATGGCCTCTGAAGTAAAGGTTTAAGTATACCTTGTACAGAATTACGATGTTGTTGAAACATGCTTCTTGGTAGTGCCAAGTAATGGTAAGCTTGCAAATTGTTGGAGCATGTCGTTTTGTTGTCCCAATTACTTGAGAGACACTAGAAGCTAGCTAGCAATCCTTGAAAAGAGCTTCCTAAGAACTGGGGATAACTATGAAACAACTTGGGATGACCCGAAAAGTGTCCCCAGCATACTTGGATTCACTATGAAAAAACTTGGGATGACCCGAAAAGTGTCATCCAGCATACTTGGATTCACTATGAAACACCTTGGGATGACCCGAAAAGTGTCCCCAGCATGCTAGGTTCAGTATGAAACATCTTGGGATGACTCGAAAAGTGTCCCGACATACTTGGAAATTCATTGAAAGAAAGCAGTTGTGAAGAAAAACGTCTAACTTTAGACGGCCATAACTTTGAACCAGAAGAGCTAGAGACTTAATTTTTTCACCGTTGGAAAGGAAATTAAAAGTTGCACCATGCAAATTTTTTTATATTACGATCAGAGCATCGCAGGAGATACTAATGGCCTCTGAAGTAAAGGGTTTAAGTATACCTTGTACAGAATTACGATGTTGTTGAAACATGCTTGGTAGTGCCAAGTAATGGTAAGCTTGCAAATTGTTGGAGCATGTCGTTTTGTTGTCCAATTACTTGAGAGACACTAGAAGCTAGCTAGCAATCCTTGAAAAGAGCTTCCTAAGAACTGGGGATAACTATGAAACACCTTGGGATGACCCGAAAAGTGTCCCCAGCATACTTGGATTCACTATGAAACAATGGGATGACCCGAAAAGTGTCCCCAGCATACTTGGATTCACTATGAAACACCTTGGGATGACCCGAAAAGTGTCCCCAGCATGCTAGGTTTCAGTATGAAACACCTTGGGATGACTCGAAAAGTGTCCCCGACATACTTGGAAATTCATTGAAAGAAAGCAGTTGTGAAGAGAAAAAACGTCTAACTTTAGACGGCCATAACTTTTGAACCAGAAGAGCTAGAGACTTAATTTTTTCACCGTTGGAAAGGAAATTAAAAGTTGCACAATGCAAATTTTTTTATATTACGATCAGAGCATCGCAGGAGATACTAAATGGCCTCTGAAGTAAAGGGTTTTAGTATACCTTGTACAGAATTACGATGTTGTTGAAACATGCTTCTTGGTAGTGCCAAGTAATGGGTAAGCTTGCAAATTGTTGGAGCATGTCGTTTTGTTGTCCCAATTACTGAGACACTAGAAGCTAGCTAGCAATCCTTGAAAAGAGCTTCCAAGAACTGGGGATACTATGAAACAACTTGGGATGACCCGAAAGTGTGCACTTGGATTCACTATGAAACACCTTGGGATGACCCGAAAAGTTCCCCAGCATACTTGGTTTCAGTATGAAAACTTGGGATGACTCGAAAAGTGTCCCCAGCATACTTGGATTCACTATGAAAAACCTTGGGATGACCCGAAAAGTGTCCCCAGCATACTTGGTTTCAGTATGAAACATCTTGGGATGACTCGAAAAAGTCCCCAGCATACTTGGATTCAATATGAACACTTGGGATGACCCGAAAAGTGTCCCCAGCATGCTAGGTTCAGTATGAAACACTGGGATGACTCGAAAAGTGTCCCCGACTCACTTGGAAATTCATTGAAAGAAAGCAGTTGTGAAGAAAAAACGTCTAACTTTAGACGGCCATAACTTTTGAACCAGAAGAGCTAGAGACTTAATTTTTTCACCGTTGGAAAGGAAATTAAAAGTTGCACAATGCAATTTTTTTATATTACGATCAGAGCATCGCAGGAGATACTAAATGGCCTCTGAAGTAAAGGGTTTAAGTATACCTTGTACAGAATTACGATGTTGTTGAAACATGCTTCTTGGTAGTGCCAAGTAATGGTAAGCTTGCAAATTGTTGGAGCATGTCGTTTTGTGTCCCAATTACTTGAGAGACACTAGAAGCAAGCTAGCAATCCTTGAAAAGAGCTTCCTAAGAAGGGGATAACTATGAAACACCTGGGATGACCGAAAAGTGTCCCCAGCATACTTGGATTCACTATGAAACACTTGGGATGACCCGAAAAGTGTCCCCAGCATACTTGGATTCACTATGAAAACCTTGGGATGACCCGAAAAGTGTCCCCAGCATACTTGGTTTCAGTATGAAACATCTTGGGATGACTCGAAAAGTGTCCCCGACATACTTGGAAATTCATTGAAAGAAAGCAGTTGTGAAAGAAAAAACGTCTAACTTTAGACGGCCATAACTTTTGAACCAGAAGAGCTAGAGACTTAATTTTTCACCGTTGGAAAGGAAATTAAAAGTTGCACAATGCAAATTTTTTTTATTACGATCAGAGCATCGCAGGAGATACTAAATGGCCTCTGAAGTAAAGGGTTTAAGTATACCTTGTACAGAATTACGATGTTGTTGAAACATGCTTCTTGGTAGTGCCAAGTAATGGTAAGCTTGCAAATTGTTGGAGCATGTCGTTTTGTTGTCCCAATTACTTGAGAGACACTAAGCAAGCTACAATCCTTGAAAATAGCTTCCTAAGAAATGGGGATAACTATGAAACACCTTGGGATGACCCGAAAAGTGTCCCCAGCATACTTGGATTCACTATGAAACAACTTGGGATGACCCGAAAAGTGTCCCCAGCATACTTGGATTCACTATGAAACACCTTGGGATGACCCGAAAAGTGTCCCCAGCATGCTAGGTTTCAGTATGAAACATCTTGGGATGACTCGAAAAGTGTCCCGACATACTTGGAAATTCATTGAAAGAAAGCAGTTGTGAAGAAAAAACGTCTAACTTTAGACGGCCATAACTTTGAACCAGAAGAGCTAGAGACTTAATTTTTCACCGTTGGAAAGAAAATTAAGTTGCACAATGCAAATTTTTTTTATATTACGATCAGAGCATCGCAGGAGAAACTAAATGGCCTCTGAAGTAAAGGGTTTAAGTATACCTTGTACAGAATTACGATTGTTGTTGAAACATGCTTCTTGGTAGTGCCAAGTAATGGTAAGCTTGCAAATTGTTGGAGCATGTCGTTTTGTTGTCCCAATTACTTGAGAGACACTAGAAGCAAGCTAGCAATCCTTGAAAAGAGCTTCCTAAGAACTGGGGATAACTATGAAACAACTTGGGATGACCCGAAAAGTGTCCCCAGCATACTTGGATTCACTATGAAACAACTTGGGATGACCCGAAAAGTGTCCCAGCATACTTGGATTCACTATGAAACACTTGGGATGACCCGAAAAGTGTCCCCAGCATGCTAGGTTTCAGTATGAAACATCTTGGGATGACTCGAAAAGTGTCCCCGACATACTTGGAAATTCATTGAAAGAAAGCAGTTGTGAAGAAAAAAACGTCTAACTTTAGACGGCCATAACTTTTGAACCAGAAGAGCTAGAGACTTAATTTTTCACCGTTGGAAAGGAAATTAAAAGTTGCACAATGCAAATTTTTTATATTACGATCAGAGCATCGCAGGAGAAACTAAATGGCCTCTGAAGTAAAGGGTTTAAGTATACCTTGTACAGAATTACGATGTTGTTGTTGAAACATGCTTTTTGGTAGTGCCAAGTAATGGTAAGCTTGCAAATTGTTGGAGCATGTCGTTTTGTTGTCCAATTACTTGAGAGACACTAGAAGCAAGCTAACAATCCTTGAAAATAGCTTCCTAAGAACTGGGGATAACTATGAAACCTTGGGATGACCCGAAAAGTGTCCCAGCATACTTGGATTCACTATGAAACAACTTGGGATGACCCGAAAAGTGTCCCCAGCATACTTGGATTCACTATGAAACACCTTGGGATGACCCGAAAAGTGTCCCCAGCATACTGGTTTCAGTATGAAACACTGGGATGACTCGAAAAGTGTCCCCGACATACTTGGAAATTCATTGAAAGAAAGCAGTTGTGAAGAGAAAAAACGTCTAACTTTAGACGGCCATAACTTTTGAACCAGAAGAGCTAGAGACTTAATTTTTTCACCGTTGGAAAGGAAATTAAAAGTTGCACAATGCAAATTTTTTTATATTACGATCAGAGCATCGCAGGAGATACTAAATGGCCTCTGAAGTAAAGGGTTTAAGTATACCTTGTACAGAATTACGATGTTGTTGAAACATGCTTTTGGTAGTGCCAAGTAATGGTAAGCTTGCAAATTGTTGGAGCATGTCGTTTTGTTGTCCCAATTACTTGAGAGACACTAGAAGCTAGCTAGCAATCCTTGAAAAGAGCTTCTAAGAAACTGGGGATAACTATGAAACAACTTGGGATGACCGAAAAGTGTCCCCAGCATTGGATTCACTATGAAACACCTTGGGATGACCCGAAAAGTTTCCCCAGCATAATGGTTTCAGTATAAACATCTTGGGATGACTCGAAAAGTGTCCCCAGCTACTTGGATTCATATGAAACACTTGGGATGACCCGAAAAGTGTCCCCAGCATACTTGGTTTCAGTATGAAACATCTTGGGATGACTCGAAAAGTGTCCCAGCATACTTGGATTCACTATGAAACACTTGGGATGACCGAAAGTGTCCCAGCATGCTAGGTTTCAGTGATGAAACATCTTGGGATGACTCGAAAAGTGTCCCCGACATACTTGGAAATTCATTGAAAGAAAGCAGTTGTGAAGAAAAAACGTTTAACTTTAGACGGCCATAACTTTGAACCAGAAGAGCTAGAGACTTAATTTTTTCACCGTTGGAAAGGAAATTAAAAGTTGCACAATGCAATTTTTTTTATATTACGATCAGAGCATCGCAGGAGATACTAAATGGCCTGAAAGTAAAGGGTTTAAGTATACCTTGTACAGAATTACGATGTTGTTGAAACATGCTTCTTGGTAGTGCCAAGTAATGGTAAGCTTGCAAATTGTTGGAGCATGTCGTTTTGTTGTCCCAATTACTTGAGAGACACTAGAAGCTAGCTAGCAATCCTTGAAAAGAGCTTCCTAAGAACTGGGGATAACTATGAAACAACTTGGGATGACCGAAAAGTGTCCCCAGCATACTTGGATTCACTATGAAAAACTTGGGATGACCCGAAAAGTGTCCCCAGCATACTTGGATTCACTATGAAACACCTTGGGATGACCCGAAAAGTGTCCCCAGCATGCTAGGTTTCAGTATGAAACATCTTGGGATGACTCGAAAAGTGTCCCCGACATACTTGGAAATTCATTGAAAGAAAGCAGTTGTGAAGAAAAAACGTCTAACTTTAGACGGCCATAACTTTTGAACCAGAAGAGCTAGAGACTATTTTTTCACCGTTGGAAAGGAAATTAAAAGTTGCACAATGCAAATTTTTTTATATTACGATCAGAGCATCGCAGGAGATACTAAATGGCCTCTGAAGTAAAGGGTTTAAGTATACCTTGTACAGAATTACGATGTTGTTGAAACATGCTTCTTGGTAGTGCCAAGTAATGGTAAGCTTGCAAATTGTTGGAGCATGTCGTTTTGTTGTCCCAATTACTTGAGAGACACTAGAAGCTAGCTAGCAATCCTTGAAAAGAGCTTCCTAAGAACTGGGGATAACTATGAAACAAACTGGGATGACCCGAAAAGTGTCCCCAGCATACTTGGATTCACTATGAAACAACTTGGGATGACCCGAAAAGTGTCCCAGCATACTTGGATTCACTATGAAACACCTTGGGATGACCCGAAAAGTGTCCCCAGCATACTTGGATTCACTATGAAACACCTTGGATGACCGAAAAGTGTCCCCAGCATGCTAGGTTTCAGTATGAAACATCTTGGGATGACTCGAAAAGTGCCCGACATACTTGGAAATTCATTGAAAGAAAGCAGTTGTGAAGAAAAAAACGTCTAACTTTAGACGGCCATAACTTTTGAACCAGAAGAGCTAGAGACTTAATTTTTTCACCGTTGGAAAGGAAATTAAAAGTTGCACAATGCAAATTTTTTTATATTACGATCAGAGCATCGCAGGAGATAACTAAATGGCCTCTGAAGTAAAGGGTTTAAGTATACCTTGTACAGAATTACGATGTTGTTGAAACATGCTTCTTGGTAGTGCCAAGTAATGGTAAGCTTGCAAATTGTTGGAGCATGTCGTTTTGTTGTCCCAATTACTTGAGAGACACTAGAAGCAAGCTAGCAATCCTTGAAAAAGCTCCTAAGAACTGGGGATAACTATGAAACACTTGGGATGACCCGAAAAGTGTCCCACTATGAAACACCTTGGGATGACCCGAAAAGTGTCCCCAACATACTTGGATTCACTATGAAACACCTTGGGATGACCCGAAAAGTGTCCCCAGCATGCTTGGTTTCAGTATGAAACATCTTGGGATGACTCGAAAAGTGTCCCCGACATACTTGGAAATTCATTGAAAGAAAGCAGTTGTGAAGAAAAAACGTCTAACTTTAGACGGCCATAACTTTTGAACCAGAAGAGCTAGAGACTTAATTTTTTCACCGTTGGAAAGGAAATTAAAAGTTGCACAATGCAAATTTTTTTATATTACGATCAGAGCATCGCAGGAGAAACTAAATGGCCTCTGAAGTAAAGGGTTTAAGTATACCTTGTACAGAATTACGATGTTGTTGAAACATGCTTCTTGGTAGTGCCAAGTAATGGTAAGCTTGCAAATTGTTGGAGCATGTCGTTTTGTTGTCCCAATTACTTGAGAGACACTAGAAGCAAGCTAACAATCCTTGAAAAGAGCTTCCTAAGAACTGGGGATAACTATGAAACACCTTGGGATGACCCGAAAAGTGTCCCCAGCATACTTGGATTCACTATGAAACAACTTGGGATGACCCGAAAAGTGTCCCCAGCATACTTGGATTCACTATGAAACACCTTGGGATGACCCGAAAAGTGTCCCCAGCATGCTAGGTTTCAGTATGAAACATCTTGGGATGACTCGAAAAGTGTCCCCGACATACTTGGAAATTCATTGAAAGAAAGCAGTTGTGAAGAAAAAACGTCTAACTTTAGACGGCCATAACTTTTGAACCAGAAGAGCTAGAGACTTAATTTTTTCACCGTTGGAAAGGAAATTAAAAGTTGCACAATGCAAATTTTTTTATATTACGATCAGAGCATCGCAGGAGAAACTAAATGGCCTCTGAAGTAAAGGGTTTAAGTATACCTTGTACAGAATTACGATGTTGTTGAAACATGCTTCTTGGTAGTGCCAAGTAATGGTAAGCTTGCAAATTGTTGGAGCATGTCGTTTTGTTGTCCCAATTACTTGAGAGACACTAGAAGCAAGCTAACAATCCTTGAAAAGAGCTTCCTAAGAACTGGGGATAACTATGAAACACCTTGGGATGACCCGAAAAGTGTCCCCAGCATACTTGGATTCACTATGAAACAACTTGGGATGACCCGAAAAGTGTCCCCAGCATACTTGGATTCACTATGAAACACCTTGGGATGACCCGAAAAGTGTCCCCAGCATGCTAGGTTTCAGTATGAAACATCTTGGGATGACTCGAAAAGTGTCCCCGACATACTTGGAAATTCATTGAAAGAAAGCAGTTGTGAAGAAAAAACGTCTAACTTTAGACGGCCATAACTTTTGAACCAGAAGAGCTAGAGACTTAATTTTTTCACCGTTGGAAAGGAAATTAAAAGTTGCACAATGCAAATTTTTTTTATATTACGATCAGAGCATCGCAGGAGAAACTAAATGGCCTCTGAAGTAAAGGGTTTAAGTATACCTTGTACAGAATTACGATGTTGTTGAAACATGCTTCTTGGTAGTGCCAAGTAATGGTAAGCTTGCAAATTGTTGGAGCATGTCGTTTTGTTGTCCCAATTACTTGAGAGACACTAGAAGCAAGCTAACAATCCTTGAAAAGAGCTTCCTAAGAACTGGGGATAACTATGAAACACCTTGGGATGACCCGAAAAGTGTCCCCAGCATACTTGGATTCACTATGAAACACCTTGGGATGACCCGAAAAGTGTCCCCAGCATACTTGGATTCACTATGAAACACCTTGGGATGACCCGAAAAGTGTCCCCAGCATGCTAGGTTTCAGTATGAAACATCTTGGGATGACTCGAAAAGTGTCCCCGACATACTTGGAAATTCATTGAAAGAAAGCAGTTGTGAAGAAAAAACGTCTAACTTTAGACGGCCATAACTTTTGAACCAGAAGAGCTAGAGACTTAATTTTTTCACCGTTGGAAAGGAAATTAAAAGTTGCACAATGCAAATTTTTTTATATTACGATCAGAGCATCGCAGGAGAAACTAAATGGCCTCTGAAGTAAAGGGTTTAAGTATACCTTGTACAGAATTACGATGTTGTTGAAACATGCTTCTTGGTAGTGCCAAGTAATGGTAAGCTTGCAAATTGTTGGAGCATGTCGTTTTGTTGTCCCAATTACTTGAGAGACACTAGAAGCAAGCTAACAATCCTTGAAAAGAGCTTCCTAAGAACTGGGGATAACTATGAAACACCTTGGGATGACCCGAAAAGTGTCCCCAGCATACTTGGATTCACTATGAAACAACTTGGGATGACCCGAAAAGTGTCCCCAGCATACTTGGATTCACTATGAAACACCTTGGGATGACCCGAAAAGTGTCCCCAGCATGCTAGGTTTCAGTATGAAACATCTTGGGATGACTCGAAAAGTGTCCCCGACATACTTGGAAATTCATTGAAAGAAAGCAGTTGTGAAGAAAAAACGTCTAACTTTAGACGGCCATAACTTTTGAACCAGAAGAGCTAGAGACTTAATTTTTTCACCGTTGGAAAGGAAATTAAAAGTTGCACAATGCAAATTTTTTTATATTACGATCAGAGCATCGCAGGAGAAACTAAATGGCCTCTGAAGTAAAGGGTTTAAGTATACCTTGTACAGAATTACGATGTTGTTGAAACATGCTTCTTGGTAGTGCCAAGTAATGGTAAGCTTGCAAATTGTTGGAGCATGTCGTTTTGTTGTCCCAATTACTTGAGAGACACTAGAAGCAAGCTAACAATCCTTGAAAAGAGCTTCCTAAGAACTGGGGATAACTATGAAACACCTTGGGATGACCCGAAAAGTGTCCCCAGCATACTTGGATTCACTATGAAACAACTTGGGATGACCCGAAAAGTGTCCCCAGCATACTTGGATTCACTATGAAACACCTTGGGATGACCCGAAAAGTGTCCCCAGCATGCTAGGTTTCAGTATGAAACATCTTGGGATGACTCGAAAAGTGTCCCCGACATACTTGGAAATTCATTGAAAGAAAGCAGTTGTGAAGAAAAAACGTCTAACTTTAGACGGCCATAACTTTTGAACCAGAAGAGCTAGAGACTTAATTTTTTCACCGTTGGAAAGGAAATTAAAAGTTGCACAATGCAAATTTTTTTTATATTACGATCAGAGCATCGCAGGAGAAACTAAATGGCCTCTGAAGTAAAGGGTTTAAGTATACCTTGTACAGAATTACGATGTTGTTGAAACATGCTTCTTGGTAGTGCCAAGTAATGGTAAGCTTGCAAATTGTTGGAGCATGTCGTTTTGTTGTCCCAATTACTTGAGAGACACTAGAAGCAAGCTAACAATCCTTGAAAAGAGCTTCCTAAGAACTGGGGATAACTATGAAACACCTTGGGATGACCCGAAAAGTGTCCCCAGCATACTTGGATTCACTATGAAACAACTTGGGATGACCCGAAAAGTGTCCCCAGCATACTTGGATTCACTATGAAACACCTTGGGATGACCCGAAAAGTGTCCCCAGCATGCTAGGTTTCAGTATGAAACATCTTGGGATGACTCGAAAAGTGTCCCCGACATACTTGGAAATTCATTGAAAGAAAGCAGTTGTGAAGAAAAAACGTCTAACTTTAGACGGCCATAACTTTTGAACCAGAAGAGCTAGAGACTTAATTTTTTCACCGTTGGAAAGGAAATTAAAAGTTGCACAATGCAAATTTTTTTATATTACGATCAGAGCATCGCAGGAGAAACTAAATGGCCTCTGAAGTAAAGGGTTTAAGTATACCTTGTACAGAATTACGATGTTGTTGAAACATGCTTCTTGGTAGTGCCAAGTAATGGTAAGCTTGCAAATTGTTGGAGCATGTCGTTTTGTTGTCCCAATTACTTGAGAGACACTAGAAGCAAGCTAACAATCCTTGAAAAGAGCTTCCTAAGAACTGGGGATAACTATGAAACACCTTGGGATGACCCGAAAAGTGTCCCCAGCATACTTGGATTCACTATGAAACACTTGGGATGACCCGAAAAGTGTCCCCAGCATACTTGGATTCACTATGAAACACCTTGGGATGACCCGAAAAGTGTCCCCAGCATGCTAGGTTTCAGTATGAAACATCTTGGGATGACTCGAAAAGTGTCCCCGACATACTTGGAAATTCATTGAAAGAAAGCAGTTGTGAAGAAAAAACGTCTAACTTTAGACGGCCATAACTTTTGAACCAGAAGAGCTAGAGACTTAATTTTTTCACCGTTGGAAAGGAAATTAAAAGTTGCACAATGCAAATTTTTTTTATATTACGATCAGAGCATCGCAGGAGAAACTAAATGGCCTCTGAAGTAAAGGGTTTAAGTATACCTTGTACAGAATTACGATGTTGTTGAAACATGCTTCTTGGTAGTGCCAAGTAATGGTAAGCTTGCAAATTGTTGGAGCATGTCGTTTTGTTGTCCCAATTACTTGAGAGACACTAGAAGCAAGCTAACAATCCTTGAAAAGAGCTTCCTAAGAACTGGGGATAACTATGAAACACCTTGGGATGACCCGAAAAGTGTCCCCAGCATACTTGGATTCACTATGAAACAACTTGGGATGACCCGAAAAGTGTCCCCAGCATACTTGGATTCACTATGAAACACCTTGGGATGACCCGAAAAGTGTCCCCAGCATGCTAGGTTTCAGTATGAAACATCTTGGGATGACTCGAAAAGTGTCCCCGACATACTTGGAAATTCATTGAAAGAAAGCAGTTGTGAAGAAAAAACGTCTAACTTTAGACGGCCATAACTTTTGAACCAGAAGAGCTAGAGACTTAATTTTTTCACCGTTGGAAAGGAAATTAAAAGTTGCACAATGCAAATTTTTTTTATATTACGATCAGAGCATCGCAGGAGATACTAAATGGCCTCTGAAGTAAAGGGTTTAAGTATACCTTGTACAGAATTACGATGTTGTTGAAACATGCTTCTTGGTAGTGCCAAGTAATGGTAAGCTTGCAAATTGTTGGAGCATGTCGTTTTGTTGTCCCAATTACTTGAGAGACACTAGAAGCAAGCTAACAATCCTTGAAAAGAGCTTCCTAAGAACTGGGGATAACTATGAAACACCTTGGGATGACCCGAAAAGTGTCCCCAGCATACTTGGATTCACTATGAAACACTTGGGATGACCCGAAAAGTGTCCCCAGCATACTTGGATTCACTATGAAACACCTTGGGATGACCCGAAAAGTGTCCCCAGCATGCTAGGTTTCAGTATGAAACATCTTGGGATGACTCGAAAAGTGTCCCCGACATACTTGGAAATTCATTGAAAGAAAGCAGTTGTGAAGAAAAAACGTCTAACTTTAGACGGCCATAACTTTTGAACCAGAAGAGCTAGAGACTTAATTTTTTCACCGTTGGAAAGGAAATTAAAAGTTGCACAATGCAAATTTTTTTATATTACGATCAGAGCATCGCAGGAGAAACTAAATGGCCTCTGAAGTAAAGGGTTTAAGTATACCTTGTACAGAATTACGATGTTGTTGAAACATGCTTCTTGGTAGTGCCAAGTAATGGTAAGCTTGCAAATTGTTGGAGCATGTCGTTTTGTTGTCCCAATTACTTGAGAGACACTAGAAGCAAGCTAACAATCCTTGAAAAGAGCTTCCTAAGAACTGGGGATAACTATGAAACACCTTGGGATGACCCGAAAAGTGTCCCCAGCATACTTGGATTCACTATGAAACAACTTGGGATGACCCGAAAAGTGTCCCCAGCATACTTGGATTCACTATGAAACACCTTGGGATGACCCGAAAAGTGTCCCCAGCATGCTAGGTTTCAGTATGAAACATCTTGGGATGACTCGAAAAGTGTCCCCGACATACTTGGAAATTCATTGAAAGAAAGCAGTTGTGAAGAAAAAACGTCTAACTTTAGACGGCCATAACTTTTGAACCAGAAGAGCTAGAGACTTAATTTTTTCACCGTTGGAAAGGAAATTAAAAGTTGCACAATGCAAATTTTTTTTATATTACGATCAGAGCATCGCAGGAGAAACTAAATGGCCTCTGAAGTAAAGGGTTTAAGTATACCTTGTACAGAATTACGATGTTGTTGAAACATGCTTCTTGGTAGTGCCAAGTAATGGTAAGCTTGCAAATTGTTGGAGCATGTCGTTTTGTTGTCCCAATTACTTGAGAGACACTAGAAGCAAGCTAACAATCCTTGAAAAGAGCTTCCTAAGAACTGGGGATAACTATGAAACACCTTGGGATGACCCGAAAAGTGTCCCCAGCATACTTGGATTCACTATGAAACAACTTGGGATGACCCGAAAAGTGTCCCCAGCATACTTGGATTCACTATGAAACACCTTGGGATGACCCGAAAAGTGTCCCCAGCATGCTAGGTTTCAGTATGAAACATCTTGGGATGACTCGAAAAGTGTCCCCGACATACTTGGAAATTCATTGAAAGAAAGCAGTTGTGAAGAAAAAACGTCTAACTTTAGACGGCCATAACTTTTGAACCAGAAGAGCTAGAGACTTAATTTTTTCACCGTTGGAAAGGAAATTAAAAGTTGCACAATGCAAATTTTTTTTATATTACGATCAGAGCATCGCAGGAGAAACTAAATGGCCTCTGAAGTAAAGGGTTTAAGTATACCTTGTACAGAATTACGATGTTGTTGAAACATGCTTCTTGGTAGTGCCAAGTAATGGTAAGCTTGCAAATTGTTGGAGCATGTCGTTTTGTTGTCCCAATTACTTGAGAGACACTAGAAGCAAGCTAACAATCCTTGAAAAGAGCTTCCTAAGAACTGGGGATAACTATGAAACACCTTGGGATGACCCGAAAAGTGTCCCCAGCATACTTGGATTCACTATGAAACACTTGGGATGACCCGAAAAGTGTCCCCAGCATACTTGGATTCACTATGAAACACCTTGGGATGACCCGAAAAGTGTCCCCAGCATGCTAGGTTTCAGTATGAAACATCTTGGGATGACTCGAAAAGTGTCCCCGACATACTTGGAAATTCATTGAAAGAAAGCAGTTGTGAAGAAAAAACGTCTAACTTTAGACGGCCATAACTTTTGAACCAGAAGAGCTAGAGACTTAATTTTTTCACCGTTGGAAAGGAAATTAAAAGTTGCACAATGCAAATTTTTTTTATATTACGATCAGAGCATCGCAGGAGATACTAAATGGCCTCTGAAGTAAAGGGTTTAAGTATACCTTGTACAGAATTACGATGTTGTTGAAACATGCTTCTTGGTAGTGCCAAGTAATGGTAAGCTTGCAAATTGTTGGAGCATGTCGTTTTGTTGTCCCAATTACTTGAGAGACACTAGAAGCAAGCTAACAATCCTTGAAAAGAGCTTCCTAAGAACTGGGGATAACTATGAAACACCTTGGGATGACCCGAAAAGTGTCCCCAGCATACTTGGATTCACTATGAAACACTTGGGATGACCCGAAAAGTGTCCCCAGCATACTTGGATTCACTATGAAACACCTTGGGATGACCCGAAAAGTGTCCCCAGCATGCTAGGTTTCAGTATGAAACATCTTGGGATGACTCGAAAAGTGTCCCCGACATACTTGGAAATTCATTGAAAGAAAGCAGTTGTGAAGAAAAAACGTCTAACTTTAGACGGCCATAACTTTTGAACCAGAAGAGCTAGAGACTTAATTTTTTCACCGTTGGAAAGGAAATTAAAAGTTGCACAATGCAAATTTTTTTATATTACGATCAGAGCATCGCAGGAGAAACTAAATGGCCTCTGAAGTAAAGGGTTTAAGTATACCTTGTACAGAATTACGATGTTGTTGAAACATGCTTCTTGGTAGTGCCAAGTAATGGTAAGCTTGCAAATTGTTGGAGCATGTCGTTTTGTTGTCCCAATTACTTGAGAGACACTAGAAGCAAGCTAACAATCCTTGAAAAGAGCTTCCTAAGAACTGGGGATAACTATGAAACACCTTGGGATGACCCGAAAAGTGTCCCCAGCATACTTGGATTCACTATGAAACAACTTGGGATGACCCGAAAAGTGTCCCCAGCATACTTGGATTCACTATGAAACACCTTGGGATGACCCGAAAAGTGTCCCCAGCATGCTAGGTTTCAGTATGAAACATCTTGGGATGACTCGAAAAGTGTCCCCGACATACTTGGAAATTCATTGAAAGAAAGCAGTTGTGAAGAAAAAACGTCTAACTTTAGACGGCCATAACTTTTGAACCAGAAGAGCTAGAGACTTAATTTTTTCACCGTTGGAAAGGAAATTAAAAGTTGCACAATGCAAATTTTTTTTATATTACGATCAGAGCATCGCAGGAGAAACTAAATGGCCTCTGAAGTAAAGGGTTTAAGTATACCTTGTACAGAATTACGATGTTGTTGAAACATGCTTCTTGGTAGTGCCAAGTAATGGTAAGCTTGCAAATTGTTGGAGCATGTCGTTTTGTTGTCCCAATTACTTGAGAGACACTAGAAGCAAGCTAACAATCCTTGAAAATAGCTTCCTAAGAACTGGGGATAACTATGAAACACCTTGGGATGACCCGAAAAGTGTCCCCAGCATACTTGGATTCACTATGAAACACCTTGGGATGACCCGAAAAGTGTCCCCAGCATACTTGGATTCACTATGAAACACCTTGGGATGACCCGAAAAGTGTCCCCAGCATGCTAGGTTTCAGTATGAAACATCTTGGGATGACTCGAAAAGTGTCCCCGACATACTTGGAAATTCATTGAAAGAAAGCAGTTGTGAAGAAAAAACGTCTAACTTTAGACGGCCATAACTTTTGAACCAGAAGAGCTAGAGACTTAATTTTTTCACCGTTGGAAAGGAAATTAAAAGTTGCACAATGCAAATTTTTTTTATATTACGATCAGAGCATCGCAGGAGAAACTAAATGGCCTCTGAAGTAAAGGGTTTAAGTATACCTTGTACAGAATTACGATGTTGTTGAAACATGCTTCTTGGTAGTGCCAAGTAATGGTAAGCTTGCAAATTGTTGGAGCATGTCGTTTTGTTGTCCCAATTACTTGAGAGACACTAGAAGCAAGCTAACAATCCTTGAAAAGAGCTTCCTAAGAACTGGGGATAACTATGAAACACCTTGGGATGACCCGAAAAGTGTCCCCAGCATACTTGGATTCACTATGAAACAACTTGGGATGACCCGAAAAGTGTCCCCAGCATACTTGGATTCACTATGAAACACCTTGGGATGACCCGAAAAGTGTCCCCAGCATGCTAGGTTTCAGTATGAAACATCTTGGGATGACTCGAAAAGTGTCCCCGACATACTTGGAAATTCATTGAAAGAAAGCAGTTGTGAAGAAAAAACGTCTAACTTTAGACGGCCATAACTTTTGAACCAGAAGAGCTAGAGACTTAATTTTTTCACCGTTGGAAAGGAAATTAAAAGTTGCACAATGCAAATTTTTTTTATATTACGATCAGAGCATCGCAGGAGAAACTAAATGGCCTCTGAAGTAAAGGGTTTAAGTATACCTTGTACAGAATTACGATGTTGTTGAAACATGCTTCTTGGTAGTGCCAAGTAATGGTAAGCTTGCAAATTGTTGGAGCATGTCGTTTTGTTGTCCCAATTACTTGAGAGACACTAGAAGCAAGCTAACAATCCTTGAAAATAGCTTCCTAAGAACTGGGGATAACTATGAAACACCTTGGGATGACCCGAAAAGTGTCCCCAGCATACTTGGATTCACTATGAAACAACTTGGGATGACCCGAAAAGTGTCCCCAGCATACTTGGATTCACTATGAAACACCTTGGGATGACCCGAAAAGTGTCCCCAGCATGCTAGGTTTCAGTATGAAACATCTTGGGATGACTCGAAAAGTGTCCCCGACATACTTGGAAATTCATTGAAAGAAAGCAGTTGTGAAGAAAAAACGTCTAACTTTAGACGGCCATAACTTTTGAACCAGAAGAGCTAGAGACTTAATTTTTTCACCGTTGGAAAGGAAATTAAAAGTTGCACAATGCAAATTTTTTTTATATTACGATCAGAGCATCGCAGGAGAAACTAAATGGCCTCTGAAGTAAAGGGTTTAAGTATACCTTGTACAGAATTACGATGT
The DNA here is from genome assembly GCF_017562075.2 of Anopheles merus. Lineage (NCBI taxonomy): Eukaryota > Metazoa > Arthropoda > Insecta > Diptera > Culicidae > Anopheles > Anopheles merus. Next base: position 12,099 of record NW_024428210.1, on the reverse strand, counting down.
TGTTGAAACATGCTTCTTGGTAGTGCCAAGTAATGGTAAGCTTGCAAATTGTTGGAGCATGTCGTTTTGTTGTCCCAATTACTTGAGAGACACTAGAAGCAAGCTAACAATCCTTGAAAAGAGCTTCCTAAGAACTGGGGATAACTATGAAACACCTTGGGATGACCCGAAAAGTGTCCCCAGCATACTTGGATTCACTATGAAACAACTTGGGATGACCCGAAAAGTGTCCCCAGCATACTTGGATTCACTATGAAACACCTTGGGATGACCCGAAAAGTGTCCCCAGCATGCTAGGTTTCAGTATGAAACATCTTGGGATGACTCGAAAAGTGTCCCCGACATACTTGGAAATTCATTGAAAGAAAGCAGTTGTGAAGAAAAAACGTCTAACTTTAGACGGCCATAACTTTTGAACCAGAAGAGCTAGAGACTTAATTTTTTCACCGTTGGAAAGGAAATTAAAAGTTGCACAATGCAAATTTTTTTTATATTACGATCAGAGCATCGCAGGAGAAACTAAATGGCCTCTGAAGTAAAGGGTTTAAGTATACCTTGTACAGAATTACGATGTTGTTGAAACATGCTTCTTGGTAGTGCCAAGTAATGGTAAGCTTGCAAATTGTTGGAGCATGTCGTTTTGTTGTCCCAATTACTTGAGAGACACTAGAAGCAAGCTAACAATCCTTGAAAAGAGCTTCCTAAGAACTGGGGATAACTATGAAACACCTTGGGATGACCCGAAAAGTGTCCCCAGCATACTTGGATTCACTATGAAACAACTTGGGATGACCCGAAAAGTGTCCCCAGCATACTTGGATTCACTATGAAACACCTTGGGATGACCCGAAAAGTGTCCCCAGCATGCTAGGTTTCAGTATGAAACATCTTGGGATGACTCGAAAAGTGTCCCCGACATACTTGGAAATTCATTGAAAGAAAGCAGTTGTGAAGAAAAAACGTCTAACTTTAGACGGCCATAACTTTTGAACCAGAAGAGCTAGAGACTTAATTTTTTCACCGTTGGAAAGGAAATTAAAAGTTGCACAATGCAAATTTTTTTTATATTACGATCAGAGCATCGCAGGAGAAACTAAATGGCCTCTGAAGTAAAGGGTTTAAGTATACCTTGTACAGAATTACGATGTTGTTGAAACATGCTTCTTGGTAGTGCCAAGTAATGGTAAGCTTGCAAATTGTTGGAGCATGTCGTTTTGTTGTCCCAATTACTTGAGAGACACTAGAAGCAAGCTAACAATCCTTGAAAATAGCTTCCTAAGAACTGGGGATAACTATGAAACACCTTGGGATGACCCGAAAAGTGTCCCCAGCATACTTGGATTCACTATGAAACAACTTGGGATGACCCGAAAAGTGTCCCCAGCATACTTGGATTCACTATGAAACACCTTGGGATGACCCGAAAAGTGTCCCCAGCATGCTAGGTTTCAGTATGAAACATCTTGGGATGACTCGAAAAGTGTCCCCGACATACTTGGAAATTCATTGAAAGAAAGCAGTTGTGAAGAAAAAACGTCTAACTTTAGACGGCCATAACTTTTGAACCAGAAGAGCTAGAGACTTAATTTTTTCACCGTTGGAAAGGAAATTAAAAGTTGCACAATGCAAATTTTTTTTATATTACGATCAGAGCATCGCAGGAGAAACTAAATGGCCTCTGAAGTAAAGGGTTTAAGTATACCTTGTACAGAATTACGATGTTGTTGAAACATGCTTCTTGGTAGTGCCAAGTAATGGTAAGCTTGCAAATTGTTGGAGCATGTCGTTTTGTTGTCCCAATTACTTGAGAGACACTAGAAGCAAGCTAACAATCCTTGAAAAGAGCTTCCTAAGAACTGGGGATAACTATGAAACACCTTGGGATGACCCGAAAAGTGTCCCCAGCATACTTGGATTCACTATGAAACACCTTGGGATGACCCGAAAAGTGTCCCCAGCATACTTGGATTCACTATGAAACACCTTGGGATGACCCGAAAAGTGTCCCCAGCATGCTAGGTTTCAGTATGAAACATCTTGGGATGACTCGAAAAGTGTCCCCGACATACTTGGAAATTCATTGAAAGAAAGCAGTTGTGAAGAAAAAACGTCTAACTTTAGACGGCCATAACTTTTGAACCAGAAGAGCTAGAGACTTAATTTTTTCACCGTTGGAAAGGAAATTAAAAGTTGCACAATGCAAATTTTTTTTATATTACGATCAGAGCATCGCAGGAGAAACTAAATGGCCTCTGAAGTAAAGGGTTTAAGTATACCTTGTACAGAATTACGATGTTGTTGAAACATGCTTCTTGGTAGTGCCAAGTAATGGTAAGCTTGCAAATTGTTGGAGCATGTCGTTTTGTTGTCCCAATTACTTGAGAGACACTAGAAGCAAGCTAACAATCCTTGAAAAGAGCTTCCTAAGAACTGGGGATAACTATGAAACACCTTGGGATGACCCGAAAAGTGTCCCCAGCATACTTGGATTCACTATGAAACAACTTGGGATGACCCGAAAAGTGTCCCCAGCATACTTGGATTCACTATGAAACACCTTGGGATGACCCGAAAAGTGTCCCCAGCATGCTAGGTTTCAGTATGAAACATCTTGGGATGACTCGAAAAGTGTCCCCGACATACTTGGAAATTCATTGAAAGAAAGCAGTTGTGAAGAAAAAACGTCTAACTTTAGACGGCCATAACTTTTGAACCAGAAGAGCTAGAGACTTAATTTTTTCACCGTTGGAAAGGAAATTAAAAGTTGCACAATGCAAATTTTTTTTATATTACGATCAGAGCATCGCAGGAGAAACTAAATGGCCTCTGAAGTAAAGGGTTTAAGTATACCTTGTACAGAATTACGATGTTGTTGAAACATGCTTCTTGGTAGTGCCAAGTAATGGTAAGCTTGCAAATTGTTGGAGCATGTCGTTTTGTTGTCCCAATTACTTGAGAGACACTAGAAGCAAGCTAACAATCCTTGAAAAGAGCTTCCTAAGAACTGGGGATAACTATGAAACACCTTGGGATGACCCGAAAAGTGTCCCCAGCATACTTGGATTCACTATGAAACAACTTGGGATGACCCGAAAAGTGTCCCCAGCATACTTGGATTCACTATGAAACACCTTGGGATGACCCGAAAAGTGTCCCCAGCATGCTAGGTTTCAGTATGAAACATCTTGGGATGACTCGAAAAGTGTCCCCGACATACTTGGAAATTCATTGAAAGAAAGCAGTTGTGAAGAAAAAACGTCTAACTTTAGACGGCCATAACTTTTGAACCAGAAGAGCTAGAGACTTAATTTTTTCACCGTTGGAAAGGAAATTAAAAGTTGCACAATGCAAATTTTTTTTATATTACGATCAGAGCATCGCAGGAGATACTAAATGGCCTCTGAAGTAAAGGGTTTAAGTATACCTTGTACAGAATTACGATGTTGTTGAAACATGCTTCTTGGTAGTGCCAAGTAATGGTAAGCTTGCAAATTGTTGGAGCATGTCGTTTTGTTGTCCCAATTACTTGAGAGACACTAGAAGCAAGCTAACAATCCTTGAAAAGAGCTTCCTAAGAACTGGGGATAACTATGAAACACCTTGGGATGACCCGAAAAGTGTCCCCAGCATACTTGGATTCACTATGAAACAACTTGGGATGACCCGAAAAGTGTCCCCAGCATACTTGGATTCACTATGAAACACCTTGGGATGACCCGAAAAGTGTCCCCAGCATGCTAGGTTTCAGTATGAAACATCTTGGGATGACTCGAAAAGTGTCCCCGACATACTTGGAAATTCATTGAAAGAAAGCAGTTGTGAAGAAAAAACGTCTAACTTTAGACGGCCATAACTTTTGAACCAGAAGAGCTAGAGACTTAATTTTTTCACCGTTGGAAAGGAAATTAAAAGTTGCACAATGCAAATTTTTTTATATTACGATCAGAGCATCGCAGGAGAAACTAAATGGCCTCTGAAGTAAAGGGTTTAAGTATACCTTGTACAGAATTACGATGTTGTTGAAACATGCTTCTTGGTAGTGCCAAGTAATGGTAAGCTTGCAAATTGTTGGAGCATGTCGTTTTGTTGTCCCAATTACTTGAGAGACACTAGAAGCAAGCTAACAATCCTTGAAAATAGCTTCCTAAGAACTGGGGATAACTATGAAACACTTGGGATGACCCGAAAAGTGTCCCCAGCATACTTGGATTCACTATGAAACAACTTGGGATGACCCGAAAAGTGTCCCCAGCATACTTGGATTCACTATGAAACACCTTGGGATGACCCGAAAAGTGTCCCCAGCATGCTAGGTTTCAGTATGAAACATCTTGGGATGACTCGAAAAGTGTCCCCGACATACTTGGAAATTCATTGAAAGAAAGCAGTTGTGAAGAAAAAACGTCTAACTTTAGACGGCCATAACTTTTGAACCAGAAGAGCTAGAGACTTAATTTTTTCACCGTTGGAAAGGAAATTAAAAGTTGCACAATGCAAATTTTTTTTATATTACGATCAGAGCATCGCAGGAGAAACTAAATGGCCTCTGAAGTAAAGGGTTTAAGTATACCTTGTACAGAATTACGATGTTGTTGAAACATGCTTCTTGGTAGTGCCAAGTAATGGTAAGCTTGCAAATTGTTGGAGCATGTCGTTTTGTTGTCCCAATTACTTGAGAGACACTAGAAGCAAGCTAACAATCCTTGAAAAGAGCTTCCTAAGAACTGGGGATAACTATGAAACACCTTGGGATGACCCGAAAAGTGTCCCCAGCATACTTGGATTCACTATGAAACACCTTGGGATGACCCGAAAAGTGTCCCCAGCATACTTGGATTCACTATGAAACACCTTGGGATGACCCGAAAAGTGTCCCCAGCATGCTAGGTTTCAGTATGAAACATCTTGGGATGACTCGAAAAGTGTCCCCGACATACTTGGAAATTCATTGAAAGAAAGCAGTTGTGAAGAAAAAACGTCTAACTTTAGACGGCCATAACTTTTGAACCAGAAGAGCTAGAGACTTAATTTTTTCACCGTTGGAAAGGAAATTAAAAGTTGCACAATGCAAATTTTTTTTATATTACGATCAGAGCATCGCAGGAGAAACTAAATGGCCTCTGAAGTAAAGGGTTTAAGTATACCTTGTACAGAATTACGATGTTGTTGAAACATGCTTCTTGGTAGTGCCAAGTAATGGTAAGCTTGCAAATTGTTGGAGCATGTCGTTTTGTTGTCCCAATTACTTGAGAGACACTAGAAGCAAGCTAACAATCCTTGAAAATAGCTTCCTAAGAACTGGGGATAACTATGAAACACCTTGGGATGACCCGAAAAGTGTCCCCAGCATACTTGGATTCACTATGAAACAACTTGGGATGACCCGAAAAGTGTCCCCAGCATACTTGGATTCACTATGAAACACCTTGGGATGACCCGAAAAGTGTCCCCAGCATGCTAGGTTTCAGTATGAAACATCTTGGGATGACTCGAAAAGTGTCCCCGACATACTTGGAAATTCATTGAAAGAAAGCAGTTGTGAAGAAAAAACGTCTAACTTTAGACGGCCATAACTTTTGAACCAGAAGAGCTAGAGACTTAATTTTTTCACCGTTGGAAAGGAAATTAAAAGTTGCACAATGCAAATTTTTTTTATATTACGATCAGAGCATCGCAGGAGATACTAAATGGCCTCTGAAGTAAAGGGTTTAAGTATACCTTGTACAGAATTACGATGTTGTTGAAACATGCTTCTTGGTAGTGCCAAGTAATGGTAAGCTTGCAAATTGTTGGAGCATGTCGTTTTGTTGTCCCAATTACTTGAGAGACACTAGAAGCAAGCTAACAATCCTTGAAAAGAGCTTCCTAAGAACTGGGGATAACTATGAAACACCTTGGGATGACCCGAAAAGTGTCCCCAGCATACTTGGATTCACTATGAAACAACTTGGGATGACCCGAAAAGTGTCCCCAGCATACTTGGATTCACTATGAAACACCTTGGGATGACCCGAAAAGTGTCCCCAGCATGCTAGGTTTCAGTATGAAACATCTTGGGATGACTCGAAAAGTGTCCCCGACATACTTGGAAATTCATTGAAAGAAAGCAGTTGTGAAGAAAAAACGTCTAACTTTAGACGGCCATAACTTTTGAACCAGAAGAGCTAGAGACTTAATTTTTTCACCGTTGGAAAGGAAATTAAAAGTTGCACAATGCAAATTTTTTTTATATTACGATCAGAGCATCGCAGGAGAAACTAAATGGCCTCTGAAGTAAAGGGTTTAAGTATACCTTGTACAGAATTACGATGTTGTTGAAACATGCTTCTTGGTAGTGCCAAGTAATGGTAAGCTTGCAAATTGTTGGAGCATGTCGTTTTGTTGTCCCAATTACTTGAGAGACACTAGAAGCAAGCTAACAATCCTTGAAAAGAGCTTCCTAAGAACTGGGGATAACTATGAAACACCTTGGGATGACCCGAAAAGTGTCCCCAGCATACTTGGATTCACTATGAAACACTTGGGATGACCCGAAAAGTGTCCCCAGCATACTTGGATTCACTATGAAACACCTTGGGATGACCCGAAAAGTGTCCCCAGCATGCTAGGTTTCAGTATGAAACATCTTGGGATGACTCGAAAAGTGTCCCCGACATACTTGGAAATTCATTGAAAGAAAGCAGTTGTGAAGAAAAAACGTCTAACTTTAGACGGCCATAACTTTTGAACCAGAAGAGCTAGAGACTTAATTTTTTCACCGTTGGAAAGGAAATTAAAAGTTGCACAATGCAAATTTTTTTATATTACGATCAGAGCATCGCAGGAGAACTAAATGGCCTCTGAAGTAAAGGGTTTAAGTATACCTTGTACAGAATTACGATGTTGTTGAAACATGCTTCTTGGTAGTGCCAAGTAATGGTAAGCTTGCAAATTGTTGGAGCATGTCGTTTTGTTGTCCCAATTACTTGAGAGACACTAGAAGCAAGCTAACAATCCTTGAAAATAGCTTCCTAAGAACTGGGGATAACTATGAAACACCTTGGGATGACCCGAAAAGTGTCCCCAGCATACTTGGATTCACTATGAAACAACTTGGGATGACCCGAAAAGTGTCCCCAGCATACTTGGATTCACTATGAAACACCTTGGGATGACCCGAAAAGTGTCCCCAGCATGCTAGGTTTCAGTATGAAACATCTTGGGATGACTCGAAAAGTGTCCCCGACATACTTGGAAATTCATTGAAAGAAAGCAGTTGTGAAGAAAAAACGTCTAACTTTAGACGGCCATAACTTTTGAACCAGAAGAGCTAGAGACTTAATTTTTTCACCGTTGGAAAGGAAATTAAAAGTTGCACAATGCAAATTTTTTTATATTACGATCAGAGCATCGCAGGAGATACTAAATGGCCTCTGAAGTAAAGGGTTTAAGTATACCTTGTACAGAATTACGATGTTGTTGAAACATGCTTCTTGGTAGTGCCAAGTAATGGTAAGCTTGCAAATTGTTGGAGCATGTCGTTTTGTTGTCCCAATTACTTGAGAGACACTAGAAGCAAGCTAACAATCCTTGAAAAGAGCTTCCTAAGAACTGGGGATAACTATGAAACACCTTGGGATGACCCGAAAAGTGTCCCCAGCATACTTGGATTCACTATGAAACACCTTGGGATGACCCGAAAAGTGTCCCCAGCATACTTGGATTCACTATGAAACACCTTGGGATGACCCGAAAAGTGTCCCCAGCATGCTAGGTTTCAGTATGAAACATCTTGGGATGACTCGAAAAGTGTCCCCGACATACTTGGAAATTCATTGAAAGAAAGCAGTTGTGAAGAAAAAACGTCTAACTTTAGACGGCCATAACTTTTGAACCAGAAGAGCTAGAGACTTAATTTTTTCACCGTTGGAAAGGAAATTAAAAGTTGCACAATGCAAATTTTTTTTATATTACGATCAGAGCATCGCAGGAGAAACTAAATGGCCTCTGAAGTAAAGGGTTTAAGTATACCTTGTACAGAATTACGATGTTGTTGAAACATGCTTCTTGGTAGTGCCAAGTAATGGTAAGCTTGCAAATTGTTGGAGCATGTCGTTTTGTTGTCCCAATTACTTGAGAGACACTAGAAGCAAGCTAACAATCCTTGAAAATAGCTTCCTAAGAACTGGGGATAACTATGAAACACTTGGGATGACCCGAAAAGTGTCCCCAGCATACTTGGATTCACTATGAAACAACTTGGGATGACCCGAAAAGTGTCCCCAGCATACTTGGATTCACTATGAAACACCTTGGGATGACCCGAAAAGTGTCCCCAGCATGCTAGGTTTCAGTATGAAACATCTTGGGATGACTCGAAAAGTGTCCCCGACATACTTGGAAATTCATTGAAAGAAAGCAGTTGTGAAGAAAAAACGTCTAACTTTAGACGGCCATAACTTTTGAACCAGAAGAGCTAGAGACTTAATTTTTTCACCGTTGGAAAGGAAATTAAAAGTTGCACAATGCAAATTTTTTTATATTACGATCAGAGCATCGCAGGAGAAACTAAATGGCCTCTGAAGTAAAGGGTTTAAGTATACCTTGTACAGAATTACGATGTTGTTGAAACATGCTTCTTGGTAGTGCCAAGTAATGGTAAGCTTGCAAATTGTTGGAGCATGTCGTTTTGTTGTCCCAATTACTTGAGAGACACTAGAAGCAAGCTAACAATCCTTGAAAAGAGCTTCCTAAGAACTGGGGATAACTATGAAACACCTTGGGATGACCCGAAAAGTGTCCCCAGCATACTTGGATTCACTATGAAACAACTTGGGATGACCCGAAAAGTGTCCCCAGCATACTTGGATTCACTATGAAACACCTTGGGATGACCCGAAAAGTGTCCCCAGCATACTTGGTTTCAGTATGAAACATCTTGGGATGACTCGAAAAGTGTCCCCGACATACTTGGAAATTCATTGAAAGAAAGCAGTTGTGAAGAAAAAACGTCTAACTTTAGACGGCCATAACTTTTGAACCAGAAGAGCTAGAGACTTAATTTTTTCACCGTTGGAAAGGAAATTAAAAGTTGCACAATGCAATTTTTTTTTATATTACGATCAGAGCATCGCAGGAGATACTAAATGGCCTCTGAAGTAAAGGGTTTAAGTATACCTTGTACAGAATTACGATGTTGTTGAAACATGCTTCTTGGTAGTGCCAAGTAATGGTAAGCTTGCAAATTGTTGGAGCATGTCGTTTTGTTGTCCCAATTACTTGAGAGACACTAGAAGCTAGCTAGCAATCCTTGAAAAGAGCTTCCTAAGAACTGGGGATAACTATGAAACACCTTGGGATGACCCGAAAAGTGTCCCCAGCATACTTGGATTCACTATGAAACACTTGGGATGACCCGAAAAGTGTCCCCAGCATACTTGGATTCACTATGAAACACCTTGGGATGACCCGAAAAGTGTCCCCAGCATGCTAGGTTTCAGTATGAAACACCTTGGGATGACTCGAAAAGTGTCCGAATACTACTTGGAAATTCATTGAAAGAAAGCAGTTGTGAAGAAAAAACGTCTAACTTTAGACGGCCATAACTTTTGAACCAGAAGAGCTAGAGACTTAATTTTTTCACCGTTGGAAAGGAAATTAAAAGTTGCACAATGCAATTTTTTTTATATTACGATCAGAGCATCGCAGGAGATACTAAATGGCCTCTGAAGTAAAGGGTTTAAGTATACCTTGTACAGAATTACGATGTTGTTGAAACATGCTTCTTGGTAGTGCCAAGTAATGGTAAGCTTGCAAATTGTTGGAGCATGTCGTTTTGTTGTCCCAATTACTTGAGAGACACTAGAAGCTAGCTAGCAATCCTTGAAAAGAGCTTCCTAAGAACTGGGGATAACTATGAAACAACTTGGGATGACCCGAAAAGTGTCCCCAGCATACTTGGATTCACTATGAAACACCTTGGGATGACCTGAAAAGTGTCCCCAGCATACTTGGATTCACTATGAAACACCTTGGGATGACCCGAAAAGTGTCCCCAGCATGCTTGGATTCACTATGAAACACCTTGGGATGACCCGAAAAGTGTCCCCAGCATGCTTGGAAACTCATTGAAAAAAAGCAGTTGTGAAAAAAAAACCTCTAACTTTAGACGGCCATAACTTTTGAACCAGAAGAGCTAGAGACTTAATTTTTTCACCGTTGGAAAGGAAATTAAAAGTTGCACAATGCAAATTTTTTTTATATTACGATCAGAGCATCGCAGGAGAACTACTAAATGGCCTCTGAAGTAAAGGGTTTAAGTATACCTTGTACAGAATTACGATGTTGTTGAAACATGCTTCTTGGTAGTGCCAAGTAATGGTAAGCTTGCAAATTGTTGGAGCATGTCGTTTTGTTGTCCCAATTACTTGAGAGACACTAGAAGCAAGCTAACAATCCTTGAAAAAGAGTCCTAAGAACTGGGGATAACTATGAAACACCTTGGGATGACCCGAAAAGTGTCCCAGCATACTTGGATTCACTATGAAACACCTTGGGATGACCCGAAAAGTGTCCCCAGCATACTTGGATTCACTATGAAACACCTGGGATGACCCGAAAAGTGTCCCCAGCATGCTAGGTTTCAGTATGAAACATCTGGGATGACTCGAAAAGTGTCCCCGACATACTTGGAAATTCATTGAAAGAAAGCAGTTGTGAAGAAAAAAAGTCTAACTTTAGACGGCCATAACTTTTGAACCAGAAGAGCTAGAGACTTAATTTTTTCACCGTTGGAAAGGAAATTAAAAGTTGCACAATGCAAATTTTTTTATATTACGATCAGAGCATCGCAGGAGAAACTAAATGGCCTCTGAAGTAAAGGGTTTAAGTATACCTTGTACAGAATTACGATGTGTTGTTGAAACATGCTTCTTGGTAGTGCCAAGTAATGGTAAGCTTGCAAATTGTTGGAGCATGTCGTTTTGTTGTCCCAATTACTTGAGAGACACTAGAAGCAAGCTAACAATCCTTGAAAAGAGCTTCCTAAGAACTGGGGAAATATGAAACACCTTGGGATGACCCGAAAAGTGTCCCCAGCATACTTGGATTCACTATGAAACAACTTGGGATGACCCGAAAAGTGTCCCCAGCATATGGATCACTATGAAAACACTTGGGATGACCCGAAAAAGTCCCCAGCATGCTAGGTTTCAGTATGAAACATCTTGGGATGACTCGAAAAGTGTCCCCGACATACTTGGAAATCATTGAAAGAAAGCAGTTGTGAAGAAAAAAACGTCTAACTTTAGACGGCCTAACTTTTGAACCAGAAGAGCTAGAGACTTAATTTTTCACCGTTGGAAAGGAAATTAAAAGTTGCACAATGCAAATTTTTTTATATTACGATCAGAGCATCGCAGGAGATACTAAATGCCTCTGAAGTAAAGGGTTTAAGTATACCTTGTACAGAATTACGATGTTGTTGAAACATGCTTTTGGTAGTGCCAAGTAATGGTAAGCTTGCAAATTGTTGGAGCATGTCGTTTTGTTGTCCCAATTACTGAGAGACACTAGAAGCAAGCTAACAATCCTTGAAAAGAGCTTCCTAAGAACTGGGGATAACTATGAAACACCTTGGGATGACCCGAAAAGTGTCCCCAGCATACTTGGATTCACTATGAAAAACCTTGGGATGACCCGAAAAGTGTCCCCAGCATACTTGGATTCACTATGAAACACCTTGGGATGACCGAAAAGTGTCCCCAGCATGCTAGGTTTCAGTATGAACATCTGGGATGACTCGAAAAGTGTCCCCGACATACTTGGAATTCATTGAAAGAAAAGCAGTTGTGAAGAAAAAAAACGTCTAACTTTAGACGGCCATAACTTTTGAACCAGAAGAGCTAGAGACTTAATTTTTCACCGTGGAAAGGAAATTAAAAGTTGAACAATGCAAATTTTTTTATATTACGATCAGAGCATCGCAGGAGATACTAAATGGCCTCTGAAGTAAAGGGTTTAAGTAACCTTGTACAGAATTACGATGTTTGTTGAAACATGCTTCTTGGTAGTGCAAGTAATGGTAAGCTTGCAAATTGTTGGAGCATGTCGTTTTGTTGT
>NW_024428209.1:0-36404 GCF_017562075.2 Anopheles merus | reverse complement strand
AGAAGACTATGGAATGACAGGTCGTTCGGTATGTTTGAACTCAAGATCAATATCCCCGCAACTTTTACGTAAAAAAATGCCTTTTTTCGGCTAGCTGTAGAAAAACTAGGGAGACAATTTCTTTACATTTACATCATTTGAAAGGTTTGAAATGTTTGCACAAATTTATCTCAGACTTTGCGAGTTGCTTTCGTCAGTTATCCGAATTTTCACCAGATGGGACAAAGGTGTAGAGAATAGAATAAGAAATAATAAAATATAGAAGATCGTGTATAGGCAATGTCAAAATGATAACAACCTAGGACGAGAGACGGAGCCAGAGAAAGGAAGCACAAGTGCAGAGAAACGAGAGCGGCAGAGAAACGAGAGCGGAGAGAAACGAATTGGAGCGATGACCACGAGAGACGAACGAAAATCGGAGAGAGCTTGGGACGACGGAGAGAGAAACGACACAGCGATCAGTTTTTGGACGAATGTTGACGAGAGCGGTCATAAAGCACAAAGCATCTGAAACACGAGACAGCAGTAAAAAAAAGAGATAATAAAAAAAAAGGAAAATGAAAAAAACGAATGTTGAAATTGGCGAAGACAGTTGCGGATATCACGACAAAAGGGATCCTAAGTTTTCTCGACAAATTTTTAGAGAAAAGCTTTTCCATCATGTTGGTGCAGAAAAATTCAATGGAACACATGTTACGGATGTTGTACCAGTTTGCAGGTGTATTATCCAAATTCTGCCAAAATTACCCCAAAATGAAAGCAGTGAGTTTTGGCGTCATTGTTTGCCGCTGCGAAGCCAGTGGACGCGATTTTTGCTTCCTGATATAAACATATATTCATGTTTCTCAAGAACTATTTCACTGTTTAGCGGGTTGCATCGATCTCCCGATCCAGATAACGCAGTAATGTAGACACTTGTCCCTCTGTCTTCATTTTTTGCATCTTTTGGAACCTCAAAAATGAACCTGGGCTTTCTTAAGATGCTTTGATGGTTGCCGAATAGTGCCAAGATGTTGGCGACCAAAACGCCGTAACGTTCTTATGCGACGACAAACTTCTGTACTAAGTCAATTTAAGACGCTACGGGGTGTTATTCGTTGATCGCGCACGCTTCCAAGTTGGTTGGTTCCCTTTTTTGGCCATCATGGTTAGAGTTCGATTGATAGAGGTGTTAAGGTGAGGTGACTGATAAAGGTTTACTATTGTCTCATGGGATACTACAATTCAAAGTGCAAATAACATTTTGTTAAAGCGGTTAAGATAACCCCTTGATAACCCCTTAAATTTGTCAAATACAATGTTTTAAATATAGTAAAATAGCTCCATACATTTTCACGCAATAAATTTTTTATGTTGTTTTATTCGTTCTTCTCAATTTCACACAAATCAGTTGATTTCGCTTCAAACTATTTGAGCGATATTTTCGATCGTATTTGAAAGCAAAAGCGAACATTTAAAACCCCCGTTGTTTTAACGAGAACGACGATTCCACACTGTTGCTGTTTATGAGTTCAACGATTGTCAAAGTGCTTTATCATAAGGAATCAGTTATCAATCTATCTGACATGGCATGACTTGTCCATAAAGCATTTTAAGAATTACTGACTCCACCTTTGCTTCGATATTTGTTTAGCCGTTACGACTTTTGTATCATCCCCGGAATATCCGCAATATTTTTTGCAGCGTGAAAGGATGGGGTCTTCAAGAAGCGATATTGATCCTTTTTTTGTTATTTTTTGACTAATCACATTTTTAGTTTTTACAATTACAATTCGTTTTTAAAGCAGGTGTTGAGACGTTATCAACAGGATTCTTTCTTTCACCCGAAATATGTAAAACAAGCGGTTTTTAAGCAACGTTAATTTATTGTTTGAGGCTAAAAATTCAGTCGCTTGGCTCGGGGATACGTGAAAGAATGGCTCACGATCGTAACCTGTCCCGCAATCGGAAATTTTCGTGCAATCGGGACGACTTGGCCCGATCGTTATCAGCAGTTGTCCACACGACTCCACTTCGATAGCGTCCTCTATCGGGATTGTTGTAAAACACTAATGTGCCATCGGATTGACCGTGAATATTTATTTTAATATTTAACACTGACCCCCAGTGTTTGTGAGCCACGCAAATACTCCCATTGGTACAATTCGATGTTGGCAGTTGTTGTGTTTTGTTTACGGCCGTACTTAATTTTGGACTATTAAGGTAAATGCCTGAGCTATACTTGGTTTTTGTTCTAACACCACTACGTCCGTATATGTTTCTTTGCACTGACGGGTTGTTCTCCCCTGACTGGTTGCTGTGCACTGCTTGACCTCTTTGTTCTCGTATTAGAAATGGCGATTCATTTCTCGCTAACTTACTACCAATGATTATGCGAAGCATCTTTAATAACACGAACAATAAAACAAAATATATCACATTCATTTGGCGAAACACAATAATTCCGCATAGACTATGTACGCACTACGAATTAGGTCTGTCTATGGGTCACCTTTCCTGCTGCAAGTTCACTTCAGCACAGCTACGTTCTGACTTTCCTCAGGAACTTTATATCGCTGACAACGGGTGAGATGCGCAAAGAGTCAACACAATAAACTTAACTTAATCCGTGGAACTTGTGTTAAATACACGCGTAATTCTGTAAACTAATTCCTCGCACACTAATTTGCCTGTTCTTCACTTCAGCACGGCGATTCCGATTTACCTCAGGAATATTTATTTGCCGGCAACGGGTAAAATTAAAGGAAACTTTGTTGAGAGAATTAAATATTAGAAAACGAATGAATTTTTAGAATGTTGAGACGTTATCAACAGGATTCTTTCTTTCACCCGAAATATGTAAAACAAGCGGTTTTTAAGCAACGTTAATTTATTGTTTGAGGCTAAAAATTCAGTCGCTTGGCTCGGGGATACGTGAAAGAATGGCTCACGATCGTAACCTGTCCCGCAATCGGAAATTTTCGTGCAATCGGGACGACTTGGCCCGATCGTTATCAGCAGTTGTCCACACGACTCCACTTCGATAGCGTCCTCTATCGGGATTGTTGTTGTAGGAGCGATTGAAAGACGATGTAAACCGTTCTAAGAGTGAACTAAGACTAACTACATTTATTCGATATTCAGTGTAACCACGGTTGCTGTAACCAATGGCTACTTGATTACAACTAAGACATTGCTATAAGCAATCCACCACAGAGTCCCCCTCAGTTACGCCAAGAACCGAACACGGTGACCGGATGGCGTAACTTTTGTTCTTTCGTTATCTTCATTCGAATCCTTTTCGCAAATATATGCTGGTTTAATACGATCAATCGAAATCCTTCGTTTCTCACCGTTCATATTTAAGTCCATATACTTTTCATGCCTTTCGATTATTTGAAAAGGTCCCTCGTATGGGTGTGTAAGAGGCCGCTTGACTGAATCGATTCGAACAAAAACGCTTTTGCAACTTTGCAAATCCTTCGGAACAAATACCGATCGTTTGTCATGATGCGAGTTTCTGATTGGTCCAATTTGTTGCATGGTCCGGCAAAGCAGTTTGGCAAACTCTGAGCGACATATTTCCGTCTTCGAGGGTTCCAAAAAATCGCCAGGAATTCGTAGTGGCTGTCCGTATGTCATCTCGGCAACAGAACAATCGATATCTTCCCTGATAACAGTTCGCAAACCGAGCAGGACCAACGGCAGTTTATCGCACCAACGTTTCGAATCGACACAAGTGAGCGAAGTTTTTAACGTTCGATGAAAACGCTCGATAAGACCGTTAGCTTCGGGATGATACGCTGTAGTACGAATACGGAGAGCCCCAAGAAGCCGCGTCAATTCCGTGAACAATTCGGATTCAAATTGTCGTCCTTGATCGGTCGTGATTGTTTCTGGAACACCAAACCGAGAAATCCAACATTCGCAAAATGCTTTAGCGACTGTTTCTGCTAGTATATCTGGCAAAGGAACTGCTTCCGGCCAACGACTAAACCGGTCGATCATCGTTAATAAATACCGCTTTCCGTTCGACGTCGGAAGTGGTCCAACCAAATCGATATGAACATGGCGGAAACGACTTTTTGGAAGCTCGAATTCGTTGAGCGCCGCAGATGTATGCCGATGGATTTTCGATCGTTGACAATCAATACAAGATCTAACGAAGCGGGCGACGTCTCGATTCATTGAGGGCCAAACAAACCTTCGCGCAACCATTTTTCTCGTTGCTCGAACACCGGGATGAGAAAGGCAATGGATGTTGCGAAGAACTTCTAACCGTAACTTCTCTGGTACATACGGTCTGACATGTACATTATCCGACACATCACAATACAGCAATTGATTAGTTGAAACAGATGATCTTAACTGCAAGTTCATTGATGTAGTTCGATCAGCAAGTAGCTTCTGTAGTTCTGGATCGTCATGCTGCGCTTTCGATAATAATTCAAAATCCACTGTTGAAGGAGCTGAGATGGTGTTGACTCTGGATAATGCGTCTGCAGCAGAATTGTCTTTGCCACTAATGTGCCGAATATCTTTTGTGAAACTCGAAATGTACTGCAAATATCGTTCTTCATGAGGAAGATGATTTGAATTAGAATTCAGAGCATACGTGACATGATGCATAAAGCGCTGAAATGTCTGGCTCGCGTTGCATAATCCAAATTGCATCTTGGTAAATTCAAAGAGCCCGAACGGAGTGATTACAGCAGTCTTTGGAACGTCGCATTCCTCGACCGGAACAAAATGATATGCTCGTACCAAATCTAGAGTGGTAAAACAATTCTTACCTAAGAAATTGTTTAGCAAATCGTGAATATGTGGCACAGGATAACGATCTGGCACAGTCATCCGGTTTAAACTCCTGTAATCTCCGACAAAGCGCCATTGACCATTCTTTTTCGGTACGCAATGAAGTGGACTTGCCCAACTGCTTTTGGAAGGGCGACAAATCCCGAGCTCCATCATGGTCTCAAATTCTTTTTTAGCGGCTTGGAGTTTGTCTGGCGGCATTCTACGAGGTTTGGAAGCAACTGGAGGTCCAGTGGTTTGAATATGATGGGTTACATTATGTCTTACCTCAGTGCGCATTGTCGGCGGGGCGGTGATTTCTCGAAATTCGACCAGCAAGTCTCGAAAAGGATGATCTTTTGCTATAGTTGTTACACCGTAAACCGAAGATTTCGATAATCCACAAACAGTGTGTAATTTCGTACCACCATCAATAAGTCTTCTGTTTCCAAGATCTACAAGAAGACCAAAATGCGCGAGGAAATCGGCACCAATAATTGCAGAAGTAACGTCGGCTTGCAAAAAATTCCACGAAAACTTTCGGCGTAGTCCGAGATCCACTGAAACAAACTTGCTCCCATACGTTCGTATTTTCGTTCCGTTTGCTGCATGGAGTAAAAACGGCGATGGTTCTCGAGTCTTCTCTATCTTGGATGCAGGTATTATCGATACATCCGATCCCGTGTCGATTAAGAACCGAATACTAGAAGATTTGTCGAAGATTTGCAGACGGCGACTAATTCTTAATCCGCCCACCTCGCCGATTTCGGATGGGCGGAAATCTAGTTTTTTGACTGATGATACTGACAAGGGCTTCGACATCGCGTAGCTCGATTTCCATACTTCCGGTGATACCAACAGATGTTTTCATTGGTACGATTTTGAGAAGTGGAACGCAATCGACCGCGCTCAGGTTGCCGTGCTTTCATTTGGCGTAGCTCTACTTTCATGGCAGCAACTTCTTCTGCTAAATTTTCCGTCGTTTCTTTTTGCACAGAAGCATGGATAACTGATGTTTGAGGAGCCATTTCTATCATTTTATCTGCCATCTCCGCCAGCTTCGAAAGACTTCCATCGTGGATGCTAAGTATTGCACGTATATTAGCTGGAAGTTTTTGCAGAAATAGTCTTTTTAACAAGGAATCATTCACATTCAATCCGGCAGCAAGTTCCTGCATCTTCGTTAAAAGATGCGTAGGACGAAGGTCTCCAAAATCGTACGATCCAAGTAGCTGATCCATTTTGGCTTGTTCCGTGAGCTCGAATCGAGAGATGAGGCGCTGCTTAACGGCTTCATATTTTCCTGTCGCAGGAGGCTGTTTTACATAATCGGCGATATGACAAAGCACGGATTGTTCGAGTTTAGCGACAATATGATAAAATTTTGTTTCATCCTTATGAACGCCGGCCAACAAAAACTGAATTTCAGCTTGCGAATACCACAACGATGGATCGTTCTTCCAGAATTCCGGAAGTTTAACCGAAACGGCTGCAGTAGCAGGGGAAGTTTCTTCGTTAGTAACGTTTTCGGTAGACATGTTCGTTCACAAATTTTCAAATTAGGAGAACTAATAACAATCCGGAGATCACGTCGGGGTCACCAATGTAGGAGCGATTGAAAGACGATGTAAACCGTTCTAAGAGTGAACTAAGACTAACTACATTTATTCGATATTCAGTGTAACCACGGTTGCTGTAACCAATGGCTACTTGATTACAACTAAGACATTGCTATAAGCAATCCACCACATTGTAAAACACTAATGTGCCATCGGATTGACCGTGAATATTTATTTTAATATTTAACAGCAGGTATCATCAATTTTGAACCATGCTTAGATGATATAATTACAGAAAAACAACGTTGTAAGTTTAAATTGTAATAATTTAAGCACAATGATAAAAAAACCGCATTCTCCTGGCCCGCGGCACTTGATCATTCACTTAATTTGGCCCTTTACCTCAAAAGTTTGCCGACCGCTGGTCTAATCGGAACACCGACATTCCAAGTCACAGATTTGGTGTAAAGAAAAAGTTTTTTCTGACCAAATCGACAACACACACGCGACGACACACATCGTCACATCGACGACACACACGCCGTCGATGGAAATGCTGATCTTAAATTCGAAGAAGGGGAACGTAGAACAGAACGTAAGCGTGAGCGTTAGCCGGCGCTCTAGCACCAATCGAACACGATATCGAACATGAAAAATGTATGGGATTTGACATGTTTGTCTTGTTTGTTTGTTTGTGTCTGATAGTGCACCTCCTTTAGATTATATGGGTTTGTTCGTGTCGGATGTCGTGTTCGATTGCTGCTAGAGCGCCGCCTTAGTCGTCGCGTGTGTGTACACTGAAGAACTCTTTTTTTTGCTCTTTCCTGGAACCCATGTGTTCTACATTTTTCTGACTCTAAGCAACCAAAGTAGCACGGGAAGTAGAAGCTACTTCACGAGCTACTCTTCTCGCTACTTTTCAGCGTTTTCAATCGCTTGGGTAGGGTCCAATGTCTGTGAAGGAAGTAAATCCTCCGCAATGGTAAGATATGTAAAGAATAATCCAGTGAATACTTACCGTTGAGCACATGCACTGAAATAGAATAATGTTGGTTCGGTCCAATGGAACACATATAGGTGCCAGAGTCCTGTCGCTTAACTTTAGCTACAAAAAGTGTCGAATTGGCTCCAATATCCGTTAAATTGGTCTTAACACTGAAATTAAGAACATAAAATTCATGAGATTATTCCGTCTTAAATGTTTATGTCGTATATTATGCATACGTGAATTGACTGATACAGAAAATTGTTATAATATGTGATACAAACTATTGAATTGTGTTTGGATTTGAATGTATCATACATGTTTTGTTCAGGAGAATTTGCTGCTTGGGTCATATTTTGACAGTTCAGTGAGCGATAACCCTAGCCGCAAAATTGAAGATTTCGTCCGGTTTAAGAGGTTACTCGACCAAGCGAATTTTTTTTGACGGGTTTTATGGCAAAAATTGTGGCGGATTGCCCAGGGTTGTTGTATCGAATAGCAGCCACAAAAAATAAATTTGATGGGGCTAGAAAAAAAATCTTGCCCTCCCCCTTACTCCTTCCTGGTCGGTAGTTGCGATCACACCAGCTGTTCATATGATGGTGGTGGGAGTGATATCGCTTATCTGCTGTCTTCTTTATCCGTTCTACCAGATCATACGCGATTTCAGTGACGTCCTTCCCCACCTCCTTCGTTTTCCCAGCAGTTATTGGCGAATGCTTGACCTTGTGTGAGCGCGCTTGACTTGGGGTTATTGTTTTTTTCCTTCCCGTTTTTTTTGGCTGCTGATGTATTGCGCGTTGGCTAGAGCGCCGTCGTTCGAATCTGGATTTGATCAACGCGCAAGTTGTCGTGTGGATGGAATCGATTTACCGTTCGAGCTATTTGCCGGATCGATTGATTGCATGCTTCGTACTGGTTTTATGTTATTTGTTAGTGCAGTTAGTTGCGCTTGTGCAAAAAAAAAAACAATTCAAATAAAAGATCATTCAATGCACTTGTCCGCACATGTTAAGCCAGCCAACGCTTAGTTAAAGTCAACGGAAAGTCAAATATTAAAATGAGGGATATCATTGAACACCTATTGTCTTTTCATTATTTTTTCTTGATGAACGTACAAACCCTCCAATCTTCTCCCACCCCTCCCTCCCTTCCTCTCTCCCTCCTACCGGATTGAAGGTTAGGATTTACCCACCATGGGGTACCCTTTTAATCATATTACCGGGGTCTACTGTTCGGAAGAGAAAAATGAACGTCTCCCCCGCCTCTCGCTCGATGCTGTAAGCGAGGAGCGACCCGCCCCGGCTTGGCTGACGCATGCATCGCTCGCTCGCGTTGTGTGGCTTGCTCCTTCTCTCGCCTTTTTTGGAGACGCATCATCGTTGTGGATGGTGCTGCGCGGCCATGTCGCTGCCTGAAGGATGGCATAGAAAGTTATGTTCTAGCCCGTCGCTGTCCTGGCGATTGACGCAGGATACGTAAGTGGCGTGTATGCTGCATGCATAGTCGATAACGCTGCGGCTGCGCTCGAAGATTAGCTGTGCCGACCGGTCCCCGGGAGCCTCAAATGCCGGTGATGCAGCCGGTCCTATCACGCGCAAAGCTGCTCCACGCGTCCCCGCATTTTATGGATGGCTTGGCTAGATTTGGCTGCCCCTCGTTGTCGTGCTATCCGAACACAACAACATGACCGTCCTGCGTTCAAGCCCCGTTTGATCCTAGAGGCCCAGGACTGCCTATCTAGCTAGGGGTAAACCAATTAGTAACAGGCCACGTCAACTCACACGACTTAGCAACATGCTCGCCATGGGTTCAAGCCTCATATGGACCATCTATCGTAGCAACGGTTAACTATCCGGCATGACCGCGTAGGTTGTTGCGCCAAGAAGAAGAAGAAGTGGCTGAGGCAGGCAGAAAAGCAATGGTTCTTCTTCTTCTTCTTTGGCACAACAACCGATGTCAGTCCAGGCCTGCCTGTACCCACTAGTAAAGTGAGCTTGGCTTTCAGTGACTTATTGTTACCATAGCAGGATAGTCAGTCCTACAGTCGAAGCAATGGTTACTGTGACAAATAAGAAAAAGATAAAGAAGCTTTTTACGATGCGCAGCTCATAAGATTGATGTGGACAATGTAGACAATACATAAGAAAGAACATCAACTTGCAAAAAAATGCATGTTGCTCCCTTCCTGTATGTCCTCCCTGCTCCTGTATGCTCCCTCCTGTTTGCTTCACTCTCGTCCCCCATTGTTTAGAATCCATCATAGCTTCCGAACAATGAACGCTGCTACACGCAATCCCCGCTTTCATCTTCTCATCTCACCTCTTCGACTATCACCCTTCCTGCTCGTCCGCTCTCTTCCGCTCTGGTTAGTTCCCCATTTATTTACTCCCTTTCTCCTTCTCATTCCTTTTCTTTCGTATTGCTGTTCAATAATGCTAACATAGTTTAGAATAACAAATGTAAACTGTATTTGCCGTAAGCCTTAAGGCAAACAATAGTGAGGTGGGGGCAGGGGCGGATTAGCCAGTACGCAAACTAAGCGGCCACGTGAGGCCCCGAGGAAAGGATCCTTCGTAATCTTTCTCTGTCGGAACCATCCGTAAACGATCCAGTTCATTCGTGTCGTCTTGAACTCGTTGCACGCACGGGTCGGATTGGCACCTGCCGAACTACCTAGTGCACTCACTGACCACATACTAGCGCTCCATGGAACCATTTGGTCGATTGCAGCTCGTGGCCGATAAGACCCCACAGCTCGCTACCATCTCCCTGCACTCTTTGTTGTACAGGTGATTCGCCATCCCCCACGTGCCGAGGCCGCGTGACGCACTGCAAGCTCATAGCCTCCCGTACAAATTTTCTTCTTCTTCTTTGACGTAACGAGCAATTCTGTAGACAGGGCTGAAACGACTTCTAAAATATACTAAAATCACGCTATCGGATAGTCAGTTCTCTATATCCGGGATGCAATCTCTATGCATGGCGGGATGCAATTTATAGCGATTTGCGAGGGCGCGCGAGGGCTCGCACGCCATACAAGTTCACAGCTCTAGAGCCCCCGCATTAAAGAGCTTGCGAGCCTTGGCAGATTTTTCGCCCCTAAGTTTAGCAGTTATAATTATAGCACCCCAACAACAGGTATAACAGTACAAATTGTAGCATACTAAACACCTCAATTTTGACATTTTATTTTGAAAAAATCAATTAAAATAGAAATAATAATCTTTTCGACGAATAACACCGCAAAAACTATAATTTATGAATAAAACAAAAGGATTATTTTCAAATGCATAAGATTTCGAGCAGATGATATTACTCCCAACCCTCGCAATGTTTGACCGGTTGTATCCCGCTGCGCAAAGCGATCGAAAACTTGTCAGCCACTCGCTCAATGTAGCTAGAGAGCAAAAATCAATAACGATAAAGCGAGGTGAAAGGGAAAAGAGAAAAGAAAGAGAACGTGGATGTGAAACATTTTTCGGCCACTATCATTTTTGCGCCAACACGATCGCGTACCGGAGCTTTTTTGTCAAAAAGAGACATACACATACAGCGCGCTCTCTCGAAATTCCGTAAACGCTTCAACCGATCAAGAGCTTCGATCGGTCCCGCTGTGCAAAGCGACGGAAGGCGTTATGGCGTTCTGAGAATTTTATCATGCCTTCCTTTTCTCTCCAACGGCAAATTTGTCAAGCAGCTCGTCGAGCTACCCGTCCCTGGCTCCGCCTCGTACCCCTCGCCTGAACGCGCTGCCGTAGGTTTGGATGTGTTGGTGCATCAGACGGCCAATCGCTGTCAGCCGTCGTCCGTGCTTTTCCCTCCATAGCGCCATCTCTTTCTCGCGTGTGGTCAATGCTCGCGAGCTGTTGTGGCGCCTAAAAATGCCGTTAACAAACATTGCGGCAATGAAGTTGCATTTTCACAAATCAAACCAAAAAATCGCAATGAGTTCAAACACTGAAATATAAAAATGACTAAGGAATCGCTAGTTTACGCAGAAGGGTTTGCTGTGCAACGCGCAGAATCCTAATCCGCATTAACACGTTCAGTCCGGCGCTGATTTTAATGAGCTTACCGTTCCGCCGGCATCTAGAACGCAAGCTGATTGTAGAACCGGTATACTGGAAAGTTCACTGGCTGTCCCTGGGGCCTGCCATCGTGCTGAACGTGTTAGGCAGTAAGCATAGCACTAAGATTTTGCTTTCGCCTGTTGCAAAAACTGTTACCCGATTACATAGATATGCTAAGCATCCTGCGCATGGTTGTGAGTGTGCGTGTGTATGCAAAACTGTCGCCGAATGTATGCTCTTCCGGAATGTTATGATCCATAGGTCAAAGAAAGAAAGGTGTTCATGAAAGGCGGAAAGACGAATTGAGGCCCCTGTAAATGGTAACTGATGACCGGGAGGAGGGGGTACTGGCACACAGCTGTTGGGAGATAAATTGAACATTATACTTAAATTGCAGGCGGATGGAGGGGGGATGGATGGATTGCACATTATACTTCTCTAGCCACGGGGAACCAACGACCATCTTTCCGGGGGCCCTTGTCGCTAATACTCTGTCCACTTGTAGACATACGACATACTACAGACTAGAAATCTTCGGCGACCGCCTAGTCCGCCTACCGTTAGATCCACCGCTGGTTCATGACGGTGTTTTTTTCTATCGTGGAGGTGCATCCTTCCCCCTGCCTGCAGCGTATGCATCGAGCAGGAGACAGTGTGGCAGTATGCAAGTTGCCCGCTGGATAGGAGCGGTCCCGCGGCAACGCCATCATTCCGCACATCGTAACAGCATGCCCGTCATGGGTTCTAACCGCGTATGAACCGTCCGCCGTAGCAAAGGCTTACTATCCGGCTACGTGGTATTCAAGTCCTGAAATGGCCGGCATGATCGCATAGGCTATTACCCCAACAATAATAATAATAATAATAAGAAGAACTTAGCATAGCAGTTCACACCTGGGGAAGAGTTTGTCTTGACTTTGTTGCTGCCGGGCTACCGCTGTGACGCGACAAATGCACGGAATGCACTCGACCAAAACATGAACCTACCGATCCGAACTCATTCCAAGGCATTGCTGGTCAATCGGCGTCACGATACCGACAAGCCAACAAGACGCCCGATTGTGGACGGACTGGTGCAGCACCATATGCGCACCGTAATAAACAAATCCAGAATCCTCTTTTGTATGAATTCAATTCAAGTTTTGTTACCAGTTGCGTCCGCTAGCTGAATTAGAAATAAATGTGCAATATATCACACGCACGTTTGCTTAGATCGTGTGTCTTTTTAATACCCCCAACAGCAGAGCCGATCGCAAAGATGCCAATGCCAATGGTTGTGTTGTCTCTCAGGTAGCGAGATCGAAAATGCATGGACTTTGTAGCCGCAGCGGATGAAAATGTACGCATCAGAATCAAATAGTTTTGAGGTTTCCAAACGCACGCACACAAACACCCAAACACGCGCGCGCAAACTCACACACAAACACGCGCGCGCTAACTCACACACAAATACGCGCGCGCAAACTCGCACACACATACACACACACACACATACGCGCGCGCGCACATGCATGAACGCGCGTACGCCAGCACGCACGCACGCACACACACACGCACGTACGCGCGCCCGCGAGCATGAAAGCGCGCACGCCAGCACGCACCCACGAAAGCGCGCTCGCGAGCACGCACCCCCGAAGTCGCGCAAGCACGCACTCCCCCCCCCCACTAGACCACCCCCCCCCCCTCCACGCATGATCGATTACGGCTACCTTCTCGGTAGAACGGCTGGTTCAGGTTTCTTGTAGCGCATCCTCATCCCTAGCGCCGGGCGGGGTGGGGGATCGCGACATAATAGAGTGAAAGGTCACTTTCCCCGCGCTGTGTGTGTGTGTGTGTAACGAGACCCAAAAACTCGAGACAGATTTGGGCAAATTAAAAAAAAAATTATAACCACTATACACTGTGCTACATGATGCTTAGAAGGTCATTGAAACATCAAACATGTTCAAATAAAAAAATATTAGATTAGTGTTAGACGTTCTCCTACGCTTGTTTTAAATAGGCTTCTTCACCCTCAATTGGCAGGGGCATCGAAAGGTCTCATCAGCAGCGGCACGAAATAAAATAATCCATCAATACACCGATAACACTTTAAATCCCAATCCAGCTTCTCCCGCATCGTCCCAAGGTCACACACTAATTAATAAATGCTAACACCCACCAATAACAATACATAACCGCAATGCACATATAAGTATCAACGCATACACCACAACACCCAATCAGCTGGCGGCGGAAGGCACGGGCTGAAGCTCAAGTAAGGCAAGCCAGGGTGAAGGAGGGAGGGGAGAGGAAGAAGCGGACAAAAAAATGGGCGCCATTTTTTTTTTAATTTTTTGACCGTTTTTTTTTTTGCTCCGCCGCCGCCCGAACTTGGCCCGAACTGCCCGAACTGCGCGACCCAGCGCAGGAATCGCTGAAGTCCAGCGCGTGAGACCAGCCAAAATCTGCGCTGGCCAGCGCAGATTTTGGTACATTTTCTGCGCTGGAAACTGCTCGAATTTGCGCAGCGGGGCCATTACGACCATTTCACGAGAACAGTTTTCTGATGAAACTCATGATTGACCCATTACATGGGACCATCGTTTGTGTTCGTTCATGAATGCTGCATGCATGTACAGCTGCTTTCAATTGATTAAAGTATCAACCCATAAATGAACAAATTTTGCGTGTGTACGAGTTATAGCCGAAATCTGATCCACTGATCGTAAACAATCGAAGTGACTTCTAGATGATGAAAATATAGAGTAAGTAAAAGCAGTAGTTGGTATGTATTGAAACATTCAAAAACGTAAAAATATGAGGCTTACCTGATACCACCTCGTGTTGTATCATGATTAAGAGTGTTTTCGTTGTGTATCCAATAAACGACAGACCGTAACATCGAGATGTGTCGAATTTTGCACATCAGTTTTATCGTCGATCCAACTTCGTAGTACTTATCGTATAATGGCACATCTTCTTCGTCTACGATGGCTACTTCAGGTGCTGCATGAGTCCAACGTAGCAGCAATATTACGTTTCATAAAACAGTTAGAGAAAGAAAGGGAGAAAAGGAGAAGCGAGTTATAAATTTGAGATTCGTTCCGTTATTTCTCGGTTTATTATATTCGTTTGCGATTGGTATAGAATGGAACAGCTCGCTGGAGACCGTGGTGTGCTTTGGAATTGGCAAAATTGCTCCTCAGTTGATGACAGACAGAAGGGTGAAGAGAGTTTCGGTTTACGTTCACTTGCTTGGGTATGCCTCAGGGTAAAAAAATCTTATGTGTTGGTACTGGAGGGAAAATTAGAGAATAATTGCACATGGAAATTCCACCATACACAATTTATAATCCCTTGAAGCCATACGTTAGATATATTCGCTAAATTTGATATGTATAGTTGTTGTGTGGCCAAGACTAGGATTAAGTTTAAGACTAATAAATACATAAAGATAGATAAATAAAAAAATAAATATTTTTAATAAATAATAATTAATAATTAAAAATTTTAGATTGGCACCACACAATTTTAATTGTACTTCCTAATGTGGTCGTAACAAACTACGCGGTCATGCCGGTATATACAGGTTTTCGAGACTTTTTAAGTAAAACAGCCGATTGAACAATATTTGCTACGGAGGGGACTGCTTAACGGTTTCATATGAGGCTTATGCCCACGACGGACATGTTGTTAAATCGTGCGAGTTGAAGATAATTTCATGGAAACTCTTCTACTATATAAATAAATAAATAAAAAACGCTTGTAATCAGAACTCGTATTGATTTAATCACACTCAAATCCGTCGGAAACTAAACAAAAATGAATAATTGAGCAAATTTTCTCGTCCATTAAAGAAAAATAGTTCTATTTCTTGGAAATATGCCAACGCAAACATTTAACATACGATCGATTGACTCGCTCCAATTGCTGTACGAGTATCTTGACAGTTGGCAAACGATTGGTGGATACACTTTAAATATTCATGCCTTTTCTTTTAAAATTTAACTTTGCTAAGCGATCGTCGCAACACTTGGGTTAGCACCATGCAGCTCGGTTTCATGCCCGCGCGATCAACCACGACCAATAAAATGCAGTTTGTCTATTCCACAATGGACTATCTTTATAGTGACAGCCAAGTAGAGGCAGTATATACTCATGTAAAGTTCGAATCAGGTTGCTATGGTTGGAGCAGCGGTGCAGGAGGATTAAACATTACTCGCGGGGTCAATTTGTCAGAACAAAGCAGAGTTTTGGATGATCACTGGGAGTCATCAGGGGCTCCAGGTAACGAGCGGAGTCAATGAATTAACTTAACACATTTGTATTGTTGATGCGAATTAAGATAAGACCGAAACGGCTGCACTGAACCGAGTCACTGTGCGTACTGTGCGTAACTGTGTCTTAATTGAGCAGGCCTTGGTCTCATCTTGCATCTTTATTCATACGGTGCATTTCTCTTCAGTTAGATTTTGGGTTTTACTTTCCCTTTCTGTTTTCTGTCATTATCCTGAAGATCAGTTTTTGGGTTTACAAATGGTTACAATTATTCTGTAATGTCAATTCTGGTTTTTGTGCCTATGCAGTGTTTTGTCTCTACGCTTGCGTGTAACGGTTCTATTTGTACACACGAAGGTACGGTCCCGCCATGCAATTGACAGGAATTTGCGAGGGCGCGCGAGGGCTCGCACGCCGTAAAAGTTCACCGCCCCAGAGCCTTCGCATTAAAGAGCTTCCCGTCAAACATTGCGAGGGTTGGGAGTGGTATCATCTGCTCGAAATCATAAGGTCATTAAATAATCTTTATTTTTCATACATAAGTTTTTGTTGTTTAGGTGTTATTCGCTGAAAAGATTACTTCTCCAATTTTTGAGGATTTTTGCCAAATAAAATCTCAAAATGTAGGTGTTTAGTAAGCTATAATTTTCAATGTTATACTTGCTCTCGGGGTGCTATAATTATAACTGCTAAAACTAGGGGTGAAAAAACTACCAAGGCTCGCAAGCTCTTTAATGCGAGGGCTCTGGGGCGGTGAACTTGTATGGCGTGCGAGCCCTCGCGTGCCCTCGCAAATCGCTGCCAATTGCATGGCGGGATTTATTAATTTGTGTGTGACCTTGAGACGATGCGGGAGAAGATGGTTTGGGATTTAAAGTGTTATCGGTGTATTGATGGTTTATTTTATTTCGTGCCGCTGCTGATGAGACCTTTCGATACCCCTGCCAATCGAGGGTGAAGAAGCCTATTTAAAACAAGCGTAGGAGAACGTCTAACACTAATCTATTTTTTTTTAACATGTTTGATGCTTCAGCGACCTTCTAAGCATCATGTAAACACAATGTAAAGTGGCAATAAATATATTTTTCAAATGTGCCGAAATCTGTCTCGAGTTTTCGGGTCTCGACACACACACGCACACTCACAGCGCGAGGAAAGTGACCGTTCACTGTACCATGCCGTGACCCCCCTCCCCGTCCGGCGTTTTGGATGAGGATGCGCTACAAGATAGTTCAATCAGCTTCTCTTTCGATAAAGTAACCGTACTCGCTCGTGCGCGCGTTCGTAGGTGCGTTGTCGCGTGCGCGTTTTCGTGGGTGCGTGCACGCGTGCGCGCATACATGAATGTGTGTGTTTGCGTGTGTGCGTGCGTGTGGAAACCCCAAAACTGTTTGATTTTGATGCGTACATTTTCATCCAATGCGGCTACAAAGTCCATTCATTTTTTATCTCGCTACCTGAGACACAACACAACCATTGGATTTGCACCACCATCTTTACGACCGGCTCTGATGCTTGGGGTGTTAAAAAGAAACACGATCTAAGTAAACGTGCATGTGATATGTAGCACATTTCTTTCCAATTCAGCTAGCGGATGCAAGTGGAAACAACACTTGAATTGAATTCATACAAAAGAGGATTCTGGATTTGTTTATTACGGTGCGCGTATGGTGCTGCACCTGTCCGTCCAGAATCTGGTGGCTTGTTGGTTTGGAGTAGTTATCATGACGCTGATTGACCGGCAATGCCTTGGAATGGGTTCGGATCGGTAGGTTCATGTTTTAGTCGAGTGAATTCCGTGCATTTGTCGCGCCACAGCGGTAGACCCGGCAGCACCAAAGTCAAAACAAAAACCTTCCCCGAGTGTGGACTGCTATGCTAAGTTCTTCTTCTTCTTCTTATTATTATTATTATTGGCGTAATAGTCTACGCGATCATGCCGGCCTTTTCAGGACTTGAGTAGCACGTAGCCGGATAGTTAGCCCTTGCTACGGCGGACGGTTCATACGCGGTTAGAACCCACGACGGGCATGCAGATGTGCGGAATGACGGCGGTGCCGCGGGACCGCTCCTATCCAGCGGGTAACTTGCATACTGCCACACTGTCTCCTGCTTGATGCATACGCTGCAGACAGGGGGAAGGATGCACCTCCACGATAGAAAAAAACACCGTCATGAACCAGCGGTGGATCTAACGGTAGGCGGACTAGGCGGTCGCCGAAGATTTCTAGTCTGTAGTATGCCGTATGTCTACAAGTGGACAGATTATTAGCGACAAGGGCCCCCGGAAAGATGGTCGTTGGGGCCCAGAGGCTGGAGAACCATTTGCTCCCCCCCCCCCCCCCATGCCGGAAACAATTTTAGACCCTGTGACCGATGATCGTAGGGTTCCCATAAGCACCGCCCCCCCCTCTCGCCGGTAATTTAAGTATACTGTTCCATCTCCCAACAGTATCCAACACCCCCTCTAGTGTGCCAGTACCCCCTCCTCCCGGTCATCAGCTACCACCACGCAAACAATGAGACCCCAAATTTTGAGTGATTCTGGCCGAGGGGTATGAGGAAGCTTGAGGAAGCAAGCCACGCAAACAATGAGACCCCAAATTTTGAGTGATTCAGGCCGAGGGGTATGAGGAAGCTTGAGGAAGCAAGGAGAAACGCGCTGCGATGAGAGTTCGCATTCTGTTTTACACGCGCGCTTCACTAACACCAATACAAATACCGTGCTTTGACGAGCCGTCTGTGAATGCGTATGTGTCTTTCAGCGAGCCCAACAACTTGGAGCTGCTCGTCACATCGTGTTGTCTCGCTTACACTACAGCATCGAACCATCGCTCCGTATGTCCCCCTCCTACGCGTACAAAACCACCAGTACAGCGCGACGCTTTGTCGGAGACGGTTATGCGCATTTTGTTCTAAGTCCCGCGCGCAGTGTTTGTGCGCTGATGCGCATTTCGTTCAAAGTCTCGTGCGCTGGTGTGTTTTGGTGAAGTGTGAAGTGAACAAACAATGTGCACAGACGCACATGCAGTGCGTGCATCGACAGGTAAGAATTTTCTGAACAGAGGCAACGCAGATTGTCGACAAGTTTCCCGCAGCCTGGCTCGACCCGGTACTTTGCAGTATGACGCCATTCGTGAGTATGAAGGATTCTAAATGTGTTGTGAAAGTGTAATTTATGTTTCAATAAAGTGTTTCATGAAATAAAAAATGACCGTGTTTGTGTTTGTTGTTAGAATAAGTGCGTATTTGCGATCATGGCAATGCATGAAAGAAAACGAGAAACGAAAGAAACAAATATCTTTGGATGTGTTGGTAGCATGACTGGAACACTTTGAGAACTGCAGAGCGCACCGTACGTTCCGGGTGGGGAGGGCGAGGGCTCGCGCGAGGGTGTAACTCATTCCTCCAAGAGTAACTGCTCACGGGGGACGGTACTCAAATCACTCAAAAAATACACCTATTTTGCCGGACGGGCAGTGTCCCCAAGTAGCAGAGCCGAAGTTGTTGAGAAATTTTTCTGTATGCCAGAGCGAGAGGCCTTGTCTTCTTTCTCTAGATTTTTGACGGCAAACCGCCGCCCGTGTAGAGGTGTGTGCGTGTGACGAAAAATTATGGATGAAATACGGGGGAAGTGGGGTTTGAAGTCTTTCGTTCGTCACACACACATGTATTTACCAGCGGATTTCGCTGGACTGAGTCTACCCATCTCTCTCGATCCACCATGATTTTTCTGCTATCACGCTCATCCCAGTCTGAGGCATCCTCAGTCTGTCCAGAACTTTCCCTGTGGAAGAATGTACTGACGTGAGGTGCGATTTCTTGTGCGACGTACTTTGCTCGTCTACGTTTTGGGCCGTGTTCCTTCTTCTTCAGTTATGGAATGATTTATCCTAGCAAATTGTTGAGGTAAGTTTTTTGTTCACATGTGTGCTTGTGCAGGTTCATTCAACTAACCTTTGGCGTCTAACCTTTGCTGGCCTTTGGCGTGTGTGCGCTATTTATCAACGACTGCATGCTGGCCTAGTCAACAATCTTCAAAGTGAGCGACGGAAAGAAAACATTTTCCAGTTTTAAAATATTAAAGTAAGTGTTGATCTAATCCTATGCGCAAAACTCTCCATAGTAATACATACTACATACATAAATTATTGGTTCATTTTTGGACAGCGTTCAGCACAACACTGCCACAAAACAACGCACTGGATTACGCCAAGAACCTGTCGAATCGCGCGCAGCCCAGCGTCATTGCTTAACAGAAGCCGGTTCAACACGCGCAGCTCCTGTTCATGACGTCATCACTAAACTGAAGCCAGCTGAACACGCAGCACGGATAGTACCCCGAGCGCGGTAGGAGGAAGGAAGAACGAGAGGAGGAAGAACGGTAAATTTGGAAGGGGGAAAGTGTTCTGCCGTCTACACAGCGTGGGTATGCCAAAACACATGTGGAAAGGGAGAGCTATATTATTCAATGAACAGCATGCGAATGTGTGCTTAAAGCAAATGTGAACAGGCTCATCATCTCACTATATATAAAATCGAAAATCGCCACAATGACGTGAGAATAAACATTCAGCGAGCGAGAGAGAGAGAGAGAAAGACAGCGGTGAGAGCAGAGCTCTCTTAGCAACGCGCGTTACTGCGAAAGGACTTGCTCCATGCACCACTGCTAGCCCGCGGGTAAAGAGGGCAACGGTTACTTAGATTTTTTGTTTACACAAACCGATTTGAAAACACATGGTATTGGATACAATGATTTTTTATAATTGAAGTTGCAAATTAGCCACCTGATGATAAAGTCTCCCATCTCATACCCCTTCCCATTATAAATCAAGATATTCAAGGCAAGATTAAAAAAAAAACATGTTTGGAAACCATGCAAACTAAATTTATTGTGAAATGGTTTTATTCAATTTATTGTTAAATTTGTTGTGAAATGGATATTCCAATTAAATCAATCATTCTTTAAGCCAGTATAGTTGGCTTAATGCACCTTAAGCACCTCGAGTACTACAAACACCGTCGTCATCGGCAGATAAGTGTGGTACATAATATCCTGTAAAACGGGTTACTATACCCAGGACGTCGAACATGTACACTTCCTCAAATCTTCTTTTATTTGGCGTAACGTCCTACGCGGACATGCCGGCCTATACAGGCTTTCGAGACTTAATTCATTACCACGTAGCCGGATATTCAATCCTTGCTATGGGCGGACGGTCCATTCTGGGCTTGAACCCATGACGGGCATGTTATTGAGTCGTTCGAGTTGATGACCACGTACCACGGGACCGCCCCAAATCTACTACTCTCTCAAATCTACTACTCCGCAATATTGGTTGAGTCAGGACAAGGAAAACGCATGACAATAAGAGGCGGATGTAATCGAGAGACCCTAAGCGGCCAAATGCTAAAAAGCCTTGCTGAAATTCCGAGCGAGAAAGCGGCGGATGTTGATGGCTTGAAAGTTAAAATTGAATTTGTAACGATTTGCTCGCGGGTTGCAAGAACTACTTATTTTAGTATGTCCTTCCAGAACAAAGCACTAAAGGGAGAGATGGTTCATTGCGCAACATGTCTGCAACATACTGCGCGTTAGGTGAGACAACCGTGCGCACTGCATTTAGCCGGATCAGCATCAACTGCAGAATGATCCACAATGAAACTATGCTTACTGTAGCGTGCCCAATAGGGCTGAAAAGATTCTGACTGTATCTATCAAGAGTGATGACGATATCTACCATGTGATGCTATCACCGTACTATGATGTTGATTAAGAACAACCACGTTATAATTAAGGACACGTCAAATTAGAAGGAAAATCTGAAAGATGTGGGCGACAAGAGTGAATAAAGTAGTTTGCAAGTAAACACGAATTTAGTTAATTGATCTGGGAAGGCTATAACAGTGTTGAACCATTCTTTTCTATAACAGTATAGATCGGAATATTAGAACTACACATTTGGAATGGTTCTATGAGGGGATATGTTCACTGTTGAAATTTGATATTTGGCGCAACAATAACAATTGTCTCATACATAAATACCAAATCCATTTAATACTACAAAACCAGTGTCAGGATAATAAAATAAAATTTTGATGGCGTTTTTGGAAATGACCCGCATAAAATTAAAGACCGAGAAAATTTACATTGAAATTGTTCTAAGCATCTATTACTTATTACTTGACGTATGAAACATAAGTCGTGAAAAATGAGTAGAAATGGAATTCGAACCACGTGCGGTATCATATTTTTGCAGTTCAATCTTACATTTATGGGCACAGAACAGAAGATGGATTGAAGCAGAGGTGAGCATTTCAAAAATTGTATGTTTTTAGTACGCAGTTGGGATTGGATCAAAACATGTTGTATATGTATTAGCGGCACCCTAATTTTTTAATCCATGGCACATCAATACGTTATTCAATGAACATGTTGTAGAGGTTACTACCTAGCTATGCTTTCCATCCAAAATCACGTCGATAACTAAAAAATAATAATCAAAAAATTATACATTTGTGTCAACAGAGGCTGGAACGTATCAGTTCGATTGAAAATAAGTAGAAATGCAGCTACTGAACCTTCTGTTTTATGAAAATTAATTGGTGCTTTACGTGCGTAACAAATAACCTTATTTTTGAATACCAGTTAAAAAAATACAAAATTGAGTGACTTGGTTTTATGGTTATTTAATATTTGAGATTTACATCAGTATGGCTCAAAAGTAGCCTCATCGATATTTAACGGTTCTGCAATGTACAGTAAGAACTGTCCAGCAAGTTACAAGGTTAACACATTTGTAAGACAAAATAAGAACAAATAGGTGCTTGAGTTATGGTTGTTGCCACTGAACGTGTAGAGTTTGTAAGTAATTCGAAATTTGAGGACATCCGGTAGATTTTACCGGGCCTTAACTAATTTCTATAAGCAATCCGAAAAAGGGGGTGGAGCAAACACATTGGTATGCGTGAGCGGCTGAAGAAACCAGAACGTTTAGATGTGTGCGTGACGGATGGTTCGGGCGCCTGTGGCGAAGCTTTCGACAAGACTGCAAACGAGAGCTTCGTCGAGAGCTTTGTAGAAAGCTCAGATTACACAGGCCGCCGTCGGTTTTTGCGTCTTTGGGTTGGAGCTGCTCGTCACATCGTGTTGTGTCGCTTACACTACAGCATCGAACCATCGCTCCGTATGTCCCCCCTCCTACGCGTACAAAACCACCAGTACAGCGCGACGCTTTGTCGGAGATGGTTGTGCGCGATTTGTGGTAAGTCCCGCGCGCAGTGTTCGTGCGTTAATGCGCATTTCGTTCAAAGTCTCGTGCGCTGGTGTGTTTTGGTGAAGTGTGAAGTGAACAAACAATGTGCACAGACGCACATGCAGTGCGTGCATCGACAGGTAAGATTTTGCTGAACAGAGGCAACGCAGATTGTCGACAAGTTTCCCGCAGCCTGGCTCGACCCGGTACTTTGCAGTATGACGCCATTCGTGAGTATGAAGGATTCTAAATGTGTAGTGAAAGTGTACTTTATGTTTCAATAAAGTGTTTAATGTAATAAAAAATGACCGTGTTTGTGTTTGTTGTTAGAATAAGTGCGTATTTGCGATCATGGCAATGCATGAAAGAAAACGAGAAACGAAAGAAACAAATATCTTTGGATGTGTTGGTAGCATGATTGGAAAGTCGTCACATAGTCGTTGTGACGTGTGACCAGATTGGTGACACTGATGCTATCACCAGCACTCGTGATTGAAATGAAATTCATTTCGGTTCACGTACACATGTGCGATGATCAGAGGTAAGACGCACATGGTCGTTGTGGCGTCTGATCTGATTGGTGATATTTTGGTAACCAACTCCTGGTCAATCAGTTTGTCGTGATTTTTTGGTATTTTACTATCGCGATAGACTTAGAACATACGTGGCGCGGGCGAGTGGTGTTTTATTAACCATGTGCATATGATTAGAAGCAGTAATCGGTTCTGCTAACTGGTTAAATGATCCCGCATCCGACATATATTGCCAGACTCAGTTTGCTGATCCAAACGTTTATGTATGAACTCTCGTAAGCAGTGCACATGCAAGGATTACCGCTTCATAATGTATTTATTAATTACTCTAGAAAAACAGTTTAGACCCACAAACAGCCGGCACCGGAATTTGAGGCAATTTGGAAGAAGGGAAGGAAGAGTCAGTACGACTTTTAGCGGACATTGCCTAAGTTTCTTGTCCAGATGGCCAATTTTACGCTGTTCGATGGTAAGGGGAATCCTATGTTAATGGTGATCTCCGGAGGCGGATACACGGGCTGTTGTTGGTGGCAGTGGATAGACGCTAAGTGTCAGCATGCCGTGCCCGTTA
This sequence comes from Anopheles merus, assembly GCF_017562075.2. Classification (NCBI taxonomy): domain Eukaryota; kingdom Metazoa; phylum Arthropoda; class Insecta; order Diptera; family Culicidae; genus Anopheles; species Anopheles merus. Next base: position 12,394 of record NW_024428209.1, on the reverse strand, counting down.
GAAAATCCGTACCCGTGCGCGGTGTCAATTGCGCCAAAGGTGGATTATGAAAGGTGCTGGAATTTGGTGGCTTTGTCTAGAGTTAGTGCTTTCGGATATGAAAATAATAAAACCAGGATATAAAACAAAAACTATCTACCTTTTCATCCATCTGCAAAACATCTTTTTATATTTGCACTATGGAGAAACTAACAAATTACACGCCTCGTATGCTAAGAATATCACCGATTCGATTAAAATTATTACACTAACAACACAGTGAATGAGGAGGTGCCGCTGAAGTGAGTTCACATCCGAGGAGCTCTGCTTGATCGTTTTCCAGCCGAAATCGAACGCCGACGCAAGTACTGGAAAACTGCCTACTTTATCTTTTTGAGTCGACCGGATTCTTAGGCCGGTTCCTTGGCCAGACACCTTACTTCGTTTTGCCAAAATTCTCGATCGGACCGACCATGTAAAAGGCAATCTCTGTCAGTTGGTCGAGTTTGCCGTTCATGAGCATGGTGTAAACCTTGATAATGTTCTCTTTGTTCACCAGCTTGCCGGCATAGCCCGTGAACAATTCTGTGATCTGAAACGCCTGCAAATCGAAACGCTGGAAACGGCGCATCATGCGCACAGCACTTCATATTATGCGCGCATTACAACACAGCGCTTAAAGTACGCGACTGTGCGGAAAGTTTTACGTGGACGTGAAAAAAATGGAGACCAAACCCCAAGTGCTCAAAGAGCGGACAGGGCTCAAAAACTCAAAGCGCATAGCACGTTAAGAGCACAAAAAGCGCACCGTTCTCGTAGACCAAACTGTGCGAAAAGTGCTAGTACAATGCACTATGTGCAACACTACGAACAGCTCATTCATTGCCAGGATGGGAATTATTTCCTGGAGCGTCCTGTAGTTCTACAGGATCCGCTGCACGCCACGGTAAATGTTACAATGCTCAGTGTCGGTAATGTTTTGGGTCCATTATACGCGATATCGAATCCAGTGGATTCACAGCCAAGTAGATGCTTATCTCGGTGATAGCATGCAACAGCATGGTGACATCAAAGCGAGCAAATTTGGTAGTCAAAACTGTATCGGTCAGAGAATCAGCCGGCACGTCAAATGGCCTGCACCGTCGTAATCGTGACAATGCAATCCTGTATACATCCAGCGCTGGTTAGTATCCGACAGCGGACGGGTATCCTTTGAAACCGGCAACACTCGGAGAAACAGCTACATCACTCGGAAGAAGCTGTTGAGACGCATTCGAACTAAGCTGGAAAAACTTCGCTCGAGCTTGTTACATTATAAACCGTTCCTAAAAATAGCAAATAATAATGTTTATCAATCAATCGAATGAAAGAAAGAAGCAAAACTTACCATGAATTAAGTATGAGTGCTAAGTATGACACCAGCATCCAACGCTGGTGTATTGTTCCAAAACATGAAGCCGTTACTTCGATCCCATTCTACGTGTGCTTCGACATGCTGATATGTTAAATGGTATGAAACACAAAACGTTTGCAATTTTATCTCCTAGCTTCGAATAATAAACCAAACCGTTTTCCGCTTGCTATGCTTCTTGAAATGTAAATATTACAGGGTTTCACACTTTATCTCAAGACCGCGGGACCCCTTCCCGAATCTGTTTTAGCCAATGCCAAGAATGCGGTATAATGCTTGAAAACGTTGATGATACCTGAATTCATCGGATGCAATGCTGAATCTGCGGCACATTTCTCAAACAAACTGTTCCGCGCCGAGGACATGCGGTCGAATATTTTTTACACGTATAACCTTTGTGTACATCAGTGTATTAGAAACACCCAATTATCCTTTTCGCGATTATACCAAAAAAAGACAATTTAATAAATTTAGTGAATGCATATTTGTTTATGTTAAATATTTACAAGTGTTAAGAAAGTAGTTTCAACTGTCTAAATAATCTTTTTTGGTAAAAAACACGAAAAAATAATTAGCTACTTTTAGTACACTGATGTACACAAAGGTTATACGAGTAAAAAAATATTATATGCTATGCCGGCAAGCTGGTGAACAAAGAGAACATTATCAAGGTTTACACCATGCTCATGAACGGCAAACTCGACCAACTGACAGAGATTGCCTTTTACATGGTCGGTCCGATCGAGAATTTTGGCAAAACGAAGTAAGGTGTCTGGCCAAGGAACCGGCCTAAGAATCCGGTCGACTCAAAAAGATAAAGTAGGCAGTTTTCCAGTACTTGCGTCGGCGTTCGATTTCGGCTGGAAAACGATCAAGCAGAGCTCCTCGGATGTGAACTCACTTCAGCGGCACCTCCTCATTCACTGTGTTGTTAGTGTAATAATTTTAATCGAATCGGTGATATTCTTAGCATACGAGGCGTGTAATTTGTTAGTTTCTCCATAGTGCAAATATAAAAAGATGTTTTGCAGATGGATGAAAAGGTAGATAGTTTTTGTTTTATATCCTGGTTTTATTATTTTCATATCCGAAAGCACTAACTCTAGACAAAGCCACCAAATTCCAGCACCTTTCATAATCCACCTTTGGCGCAATTGACACCGCGCACGGGTACGGATTTTCTAACGGGCACGGCATGCTGACACTTAGCGTCTATCCACTGCCACCAACAACAGCCCGTGTATCCGCCTCCGGAGATCACCATTAACATAGGATTCCCCTTACCATCGAACAGCGTAAAATTGGCCATCTGGACAAGAAACTTAGGCAATGTCCGCTAAAAGTCGTACTGACTCTTCCTTCCCTTCTTCCAAATTGCCTCAAATTCCGGTGCCGGCTGTTTGTGGGTCTAAACTGTTTTTCTAGAGTAATTAATAAATACATTATGAAGCGGTAATCCTTGCATGTGCACTGCTTACGAGAGTTCATACATAAACGTTTGGATCAGCAAACTGAGTCTGGCAATATATGTCGGATGCGGGATCATTTAACCAGTTAGCAGAACCGATTACTGCTTCTAATCATATGCACATGGTTAATAAAACACCACTCGCCCGCGCCACGTATGTTCTAAGTCTATCGCGATAATAAAATACCAAAAAATCACGACAAACTGATTGACCAGGAGTTGGTTACCAAAATATCACCAATCAGATCAGACGCCACAACGACCATGTGCGTCTTACCTCTGATCATCGCACATGTGTACGTGAACCGAAATGAATTTCATTTCAATCACGAGTGCTGGTGATAGCATCAGTGTCACCAATCTGGTCACACGTCACAACGACTATGTGACGACTTTCCAATCATGCTACCAACACATCCAAAGATATTTGTTTCTTTCGTTTCTCGTTTTCTTTCATGCATTGCCATGATCGCAAATACGCACTTATTCTAACAACAAACACAAACACGGTCATTTTTTATTACATTAAACACTTTATTGAAACATAAAGTACACTTTCACTACACATTTAGAATCCTTCATACTCACGAATGGCGTCATACTGCAAAGTACCGGGTCGAGCCAGGCTGCGGGAAACTTGTCGACAATCTGCGTTGCCTCTGTTCAGCAAAATCTTACCTGTCGATGCACGCACTGCATGTGCGTCTGTGCACATTGTTTGTTCACTTCACACTTCACCAAAACACACCAGCGCACGAGACTTTGAACGAAATGCGCATTAACGCACGAACACTGCGCGCGGGACTTACCACAAATCGCGCACAACCATCTCCGACAAAGCGTCGCGCTGTACTGGTGGTTTTGTACGCGTAGGAGGGGGGACATACGGAGCGATGGTTCGATGCTGTAGTGTAAGCGACACAACACGATGTGACGAGCAGCTCCAACCCAAAGACGCAAAAACCGACGGCGGCCTGTGTAATCTGAGCTTTCTACAAAGCTCTCGACGAAGCTCTCGTTTGCAGTCTTGTCGAAAGCTTCGCCACAGGCGCCCGAACCATCCGTCACGCACACATCTAAACGTTCTGGTTTCTTCAGCCGCTCACGCATACCAATGTGTTTGCTCCACCCCCTTTTTCGGATTGCTTATAGAAATTAGTTAAGGCCCGGTAAAATCTACCGGATGTCCTCAAATTTCGAATTACTTACAAACTCTACACGTTCAGTGGCAACAACCATAACTCAAGCACCTATTTGTTCTTATTTTGTCTTACAAATGTGTTAACCTTGTAACTTGCTGGACAGTTCTTACTGTACATTGCAGAACCGTTAAATATCGATGAGGCTACTTTTGAGCCATACTGATGTAAATCTCAAATATTAAATAACCATAAAACCAAGTCACTCAATTTTGTATTTTTTAACTGGTATTCAAAAATAAGGTTATTTGTTACGCACGTAAAGCACCAATTAATTTTCATAAAACAGAAGGTTCAGTAGCTGCATTTCTACTTATTTTCAATCGAACTGATACGTTCCAGCCTCTGTTGACACAAATGTATAATTTTTTGATTATTATTTTTTAGTTATCGACGTGATTTTGGATGGAAAGCATAGCTAGGTAGTAACCTCTACAACATGTTCATTGAATAACGTATTGATGTGCCATGGATTAAAAAATTAGGGTGCCGCTAATACATATACAACATGTTTTGATCCAATCCCAACTGCGTACTAAAAACATACAATTTTTGAAATGCTCACCTCTGCTTCAATCCATCTTCTGTTCTGTGCCCATAAATGTAAGATTGAACTGCAAAAATATGATACCGCACGTGGTTCGAATTCCATTTCTACTCATTTTTCACGACTTATGTTTCATACGTCAAGTAATAAGTAATAGATGCTTAGAACAATTTCAATGTAAATTTTCTCGGTCTTTAATTTTATGCGGGTCATTTCCAAAAACGCCATCAAAATTTTATTTTATTATCCTGACACTGGTTTTGTAGTATTAAATGGATTTGGTATTTATGTATGAGACAATTGTTATTGTTGCGCCAAATATCAAATTTCAACAGTGAACATATCCCCTCATAGAACCATTCCAAATGTGTAGTTCTAATATTCCGATCTATACTGTTATAGAAAAGAATGGTTCAACACTGTTATAGCCTTCCCAGATCAATTAACTAAATTCGTGTTTACTTGCAAACTACTTTATTCACTCTTGTCGCCCACATCTTTCAGATTTTCCTTCTAATTTGACGTGTCCTTAATTATAACGTGGTTGTTCTTAATCAACATCATAGTACGGTGATAGCATCACATGGTAGATAACGTCATCACTCTTGATAGATACAGTCAGAATCTTTTCAGCCCTATTGGGCACGCTACAGTAAGCATAGTTTCATTGTGGATCATTCTGCAGTTGATGCTGATCCGGCTAAATGCAGTGCGCACGGTTGTCTCACCTAACGCGCAGTATGTTGCAGACATGTTGCGCAATGAACCATCTCTCCCTTTAGTGCTTTGTTCTGGAAGGACATACTAAAATAAGTAGTTCTTGCAACCCGCGAGCAAATCGTTACAAATTCAATTTTAACTTTCAAGCCATCAACATCCGCCGCTTTCTCGCTCGGAATTTCAGCAAGGCTTTTTAGCATTTGGCCGCTTAGGGTCTCTCGATTACATCCGCCTCTTATTGTCATGCGTTTTCCTTGTCCTGACTCAACCAATATTGCGGAGTAGTAGATTTGAGAGAGTAGTAGATTTGGGGCGGTCCCGTGGTACGTGGTCATCAACTCGAACGACTCAATAACATGCCCGTCATGGGTTCAAGCCCAGAATGGACCGTCCGCCCATAGCAAGGATTGAATATCCGGCTACGTGGTAATGAATTAAGTCTCGAAAGCCTGTATAGGCCGGCATGTCCGCGTAGGACGTTACGCCAAATAAAAGAAGATTTGAGGAAGTGTACATGTTCGACGTCCTGGGTATAGTAACCCGTTTTACAGGATATTATGTACCACACTTATCTGCCGATGACGACGGTGTATACAAAAAGGTTATACGTGTAAAAAAATATTCGATCGCATGTCCTCGACGCGGAACAGTGTGTTCGAGAAATGTGCCGCAGATTCAGCATTGCATCCGATGAATTCAGGTATCATCAACGTTTCCAAGCATCATACCGCAGTCTTGGCATTAGCTAAGACAGATTCGTGAAGGAGTCCCGCGGTCTTGAGATAAAGTGTGAAACCCTGTAAGAGAGCGATGAGAGCGTTTCATTGGCTTACGATCGTTCACTCTCTTTCCGATCCTCACGTACGATGCCGCTTCTGCAATATGCGCTCTCTCTTTCTTTCCGCTGCAATACGCTCTGCTGAGAGTTGCTGAGAGACCAATCACAGAGAAGGAGTGTGAACAAAGCTGTGATTCCAAAGCGAGCCACACAGCGCCCGGAGTGTTAAGCACACATTCGCATGCTGTTTATTGAATAATATAGCTCTCCCTTTCCACATGTGTTTTGGCATACCCACGCTGTGTAGACGGCAGAACACTTTCCCCCTTCCAAATTTACCGTTCTTCCTCCTCTCGTTCTTCCATCCTCCTACCGCGCTCGGGGTACTATCCGTGCTGCGTGTTCAGCTGGCTTCAGTTTAGTGATGACGTCATGAACAGGAGCTGCGCGTGTTGAACCGGCTTCTGTTAAGCAATGACGCTGGGCTGCGCGCGATTCGACAGGTTCTTGGCGTAATCCAGTGCGTTGTTTTGTGGCAGTGTTGTGCTGAACGCTGTCCAAAAATGAACCAATAATTTATGTATGTAGTATGTATTACTATGGAGAGTTTTGCGCATAGGATTAGATCAACACTTACTTTAATATTTTAAAACTGGAAAATGTTTTCTTTCCGTCGCTCACTTTGAAGATTGTTGACTAGGCCAGCATGCAGTCGTTGATAAATAGCGCACACACGCCAAAGGCCAGCAAAGGTTAGACGCCAAAGGTTAGTTGAATGAACCTGCACAAGCACACATGTGAACAAAAAACTTACCTCAACAATTTGCTAGGATAAATCATTCCATAACTGAAGAAGAAGGAACACGGCCCAAAACGTAGACGAGCAAAGTACGTCGCACAAGAAATCGCACCTCACGTCAGTACATTCTTCCACAGGGAAAGTTCTGGACAGACTGAGGATGCCTCAGACTGGGATGAGCGTGATAGCAGAAAAATCATGGTGGATCGAGAGAGATGGGTAGACTCAGTCCAGCGAAATCCGCTGGTAAATACATGTGTGTGTGACGAACGAAAGACTTCAAACCCCACTTCCCCCGTATTTCATCCATAATTTTTCGTCACACGCACACACCTCTACACGGGCGGCGGTTTGCTGTCAAAAATCTAGAGAAAGAAGACAAGGCCTCTCGCTCTGGCACACGGAAAAATTTCTCAACAACTTCGGCTCTGCTACTTGGGGACACTGCCCGTCCGGCAAAATAGGTGTATTTTTTGAGTGATTTGAGTACCGTCCCCCGTGAGCAGTTACTCTTGGAGGAATGAGTTACACCCTCGCGCGAGCCCTCGCCCTCCCCACCCGGAACGTACGGTGCGCTCTGCAGTTCTCAAAGTGTTCCAGTCATGCTACCAACACATCCAAAGATATTTGTTTCTTTCGTTTCTCGTTTTCTTTCATGCATTGCCATGATCGCAAATACGCACTTATTCTAACAACAAACACAAACACGGTCATTTTTTATTTCATGAAACACTTTATTGAAACATAAATTACACTTTCACAACACATTTAGAATCCTTCATACTCACGAATGGCGTCATACTGCAAAGTACCGGGTCGAGCCAGGCTGCGGGAAACTTGTCGACAATCTGCGTTGCCTCTGTTCAGCAAAATCTTACCTGTCGATGCACGCACTGCATGTGCGTCTGTGCACATTGTTTGTTCACTTCACACTTCACCAAAACACACCAGCGCACGAGACTTTGAACGAAATGCGCATTAACGCACGAACACTGCGCGCGGGACTTACCACAAATCGCGCACAACCATCTCCGACAAAGCGTCGCGCTGTACTGGTGGTTTTGTACGCGTAGGAGGGGGGACATACGGAGCGATGGTTCGATGTGGGCCACTCGCGGTCGGTTAAATTTTACAGGGTTTCGAATCATATAATGGACTACTTGATCTACTCGGTGGAATTTTTCAAAGGGTTAGGGGATGTTTGCAACGTTGCTATGGAGGTTTGCAAGCATATAGGGGAATATGTCAAACGCTTAGGAGAAGTGTACAAAACAGCTATGGAGTTTTACATCCAACTATGGAGCGCTCGGTTGTAGCGCTGTAGAAATTAAACTAGCGCTGTAGATTAAACACATGTTTCTGGTATTGTCATGTAACATAACAATTAATTTTAAATTGAATTTGCTATTTAAACATTCTTCTGTGCTACATTCTCCACTCTACTATTTCTTCTTTGCGGCAACATTTTTCCTCATATTTAAACATGAATATTTAAATAATGTTCATCAGAGTTCTCCTACCTAGTAATCAAATTACCCCGTTCTTTAATCACACGCGTTAAATTTAGAACCAACTAAGAGCCAGCATGAAATTCCAGAAAATAGTAAAGACCCAAGTGCCACAAATCCACTAAACGACCACTAAACGGCTTCTAAACGCCTCAAATTCTCTACCTAAACGGAATATAGAAAGACTTCGTTTAGCAGACGGCAAACGACTCATGCATTCTAAAAATAGCAAAAAAGCTGGTGGCGCCATCTGTTTGTGGGATACCCAACCTGTGGAGCTTCCTCGCTTGGAGGAGAGCTTTCTCATTTCCTCTGTACTATTGTATGGTTTCGCATTGAAGTTATGCATCGCTAGAACTAGAACGGCGATACGATTGTTTAAATACTAAACTCCAACGGAAACCACCAGTACTGAAGCAAGTGAGATTTGAGTAATGGTCGTTGGTGTTGATACCCACGTATCTGACCACACGACCATTCATATAGATTTTTGCTCAGAAAGTTAGAAGGCTATATAGGTCATTATAAGATGAAACTTGTCGAAACACATTGCAAGAAAAGGATAGCAATATAATGATGAGTTGTAATACGCCATCTATTGATCAAACCAATGAAGCTGTGAAGCTTTCATTTTTTTCCTATGGATATTCAATTTTCCAGTCGTTTAAGCTTAATCTGTGGCGCTTGGGGACTATGTCAAACGATTTCTTCTAAAACTTTGACAATACCCTCAAGAATCATTACTGTTAAATACGTATGAAAATGTTGATGATGTAAAGAAATAGTAGAATAGGGTGTTAGATATTACGGTTAGGACGTAGTGAAAATTTAGTCCGAATAAATATTATTACGGATTAACCACTATTTCCTTATAATGATCCTAAAACATGTGTTTAATCACCCCAAACATTTAAATCATCACGCGGTGCTTTTTTTTAAATTGAGATTAATTTCTACAACGCTACAACCGAGCGCTCCATAGCTGGATGCAAATCTCCATAGCTGTTTTGTACACTTCTCCTAAGCATGTGATATATTCCCCTATATGCTTGCAAACCTCCATAGCAACGTTGCATACATCCCCTAACCATTTGAAACATTCCACCGAGTGGATCAAGTAGTCCATTATTTGATTCGAAACCCTGTAATTAATAAATTAGAAATAACAAATGAGTGGAAGAACAATTGAGTAGCCTTTATAAGGACGAGCTATACGAGATGTACGGCGGCCTTAATGTCATGCAGTGTATCAAGCTCGCCAGGCTCCGGTGGGCTGGCCATGTTGTATGCGTGGAAACGGACGACCCAGCCCCGTTTTTCAAGGACAGAGCGGGCGTTGTAGACCTACATTGTGGAGGTAAGATGGCGTGGAGGCGTCTGCCATTAAAGCTGGGATAACGGATTGACAGAAGAAGGCGCGAGACCGTGAGTGCCCCGCTGCGCAAAGCGACGGAAGAAATCATGCCGTTCGGAGAATTTTATAATCCCATCTTTGTCCCTCCAACGGCAAATTTGTCAAGCAGCTCGTCGAGCTGCCCGTCCCTGGCTCCACCTCGTACCCCTCGCCTGAACGCGCTGCCGTAGGTTTGGATGTGTTGGTGCATCAGACGGCCAATCGCTGTCAGCCGTCGTCCGTGCTTTTCCCTCCATAGCGCCATCTCTTTCTCGCGTGTGGTCAATGCTCATGAGTTGCTGTGGCGCTTAAAAAGCCGTTACTAAACATTGCAGCGAGGAAGTTGCATTTTCACAAATCAAACCAAAAAAGCGCAATGAGTTCAATCGCTGCAATGTAAAAATGACCAAGGAATCGCTAGCTCACGCTGGAGGGTTTGCTGTGCAACGGGCAGAACCCTAATTCGCATTAGCACGTTCAGCCTGGCGCTATTTTTCATCAACATTCCGTTCCGCCGGCATCTAGAACGCAAGCTGATTGTAAAGTCGGCATACTGGAAAGTTCACTGGCAGTCCCTGGGGCCTGCCATCGAACTGAACGTGCTAAACATAAAGCATAATTTATTACACTAAGCTTTTGCTTTCGTATGGTGTAGATTACACAGATATACCAAGCCGCCTGCGCATGGGTGTGAGTGTGCGTGTGTATGCAAAACTGTCGCCGAATGTATGCTCTTCCGGAATGTTATGATCGACCGGTCAAAGAAAGGAAGGTGTTCATGACAGTGACGGAGTAGGGGAATCGGGTGCCCTAGGCGGAAAGACGGTCGCTGTAAATGGTAACTGATGACCGGGAGGAGGGGGTACTGGAGGGGGTACAGCTGTTGGGAGATATAACAGTATACTTAAATCGCTGGCGCGGGGGGGGGGAGGGAGTGGGACCCCTACGATCATCACAGGCCCTAAAATTGTGGTCGGCATGTGGGGGGGGGGGGGGGGGGGGGGGGTAAATGTTTCTCCAGCCACAGGACCATCTTTCCAGGGGCCTTTATCGCTAATACTCTGTCCACTTGTTGTTGTTGTTTTATTTTTTACGAGGCCTCTGTCCACTTGTAGACATACGGCATACTACAGACTAGAGATCTTCGGCGACCGCCTAGTCCGCCTACCGTTAGATCCGCCGCTGGTTCATGACGGTGTTTTTTTTATTGTGGAGGTGCATCCTTCCCTATGCCTGCAGCGTATGCATGGGTAGGAGACAGTGTGACAGTATGCAAGTTGCCCGCAAGATAGGAGCTGTCCCGCGGCACCGCCACCATTCCGCACATCGTAACAGCATGCCCGTCGTGGGTTCTAACCACGTATGAACCGTCGCCGCCGTAGCAAGGGCTGACAAACCGGCTACGTGGTACTCAAGTCCTAAAATGGCCGGCATGATCGCGCTGGCTATTACGCCAACAATAATAATAATAATAAGAAGAAATTAGCATAACATTCCACGCCCGGGGAAGAGTTTGGCTTGTCTTTGATGCTGCCGGGCTACCGATGTGACGCGACAAATGCACGGAATGCACTCGACCAAAGGACATTAACCTCCCGAGCCGAACCCATTCCAAGGCAGTGCCGGTCGCTCGGCGTCATGATACCGGCTTGCCCAGCCAACAAGCAGCCAGATTCTGGACGGACAGGTCAGCACCATACGCGCACCGTATAAACAAATCCAGAATCCTCTTTTGTATGAATTCAATTCAAGTTTTGTTTCAACTTGCATCCGCTAGCAGAATTGTGTTGTCTCTCAGGTAGCGAGATAAAAAATGCACGGACTTTGTTGTCGCAGTGGATGAAAATGTACGCATCAGAATCAAACCGTTTTGGGGTTTCCACACGCACGCACACACACACACACACGCAAACACACACACGCATGCACGCACACTTGCACGTACGCGCGCATGCGAGCGCACACCCACGAAAGCGCGAACGTAAGCACGCACCCACGAAAGCGTGCAGGCGAGCGCGCACACCCACCAATCCCCCCCCCCCCCTCTCCCGCACGAGCGAGTACGGCTACCTTATCGGAAGAAAGGCTGGTTCAGCTATCTTGTAGCGCATCATCATCCAAAGCGCCGGGTGGGGTGGGGGGATCGCGGCATGGTAGAGCGGACGGTTGCTTTCCCCGCGCTGTGTGTGTGCGTGTGTGTGTGAGACCCCAAAAACTCGAGACAGATTTCGGCACATTAAAAAAATATATATTGCCACTATACACTGTGCTACATGATGCTTAGAAGGTCGTTGAAGCATCAAATGATCAAATTAAAAAAATATTAGATTAGTGTTAGACGTTCTCCTACGCTTGTTTTCAATAGGCTTCGTCACCCTCGACCGGCACGGGCATCGAATGGTCTCATCAGCAGCGGCACGAAATAAAATAAACCATCAATACACCGATAACACTTTAAATCCCAAACCAGCTTCTCCCACAGCGTCTCAAGGTCACACACAAATTAATAAATGCTATCACCACCAATAACAATACACAACCGCAATGCACATATATGAATCAACGCATACACCACAACACCCAATCAGCTGG
>NW_024428208.1:17500-36409 GCF_017562075.2 Anopheles merus | reverse complement strand
ACTTGTACCAACATGGACATCCATGAACGCGTACGCTCTGGATATTAGAAGTTTAGATATCTTTCTAATGCTTTTCTAATGCAAGAATCTGGATGTTAGAAATATAGATTTCTTTCTAATGCTTTTCTAATGACGAATATGGATGTTAGAAGTATAGATATCTTTCTAATGCTTTTCTAATGAAAATATGGATGTTAGAAGTATAGATATCTTTCTAATGCTTTTCTAATGCAAGAATCTGGATGTTAGAAGTTTAGATATCTTTCTAATGCTTTTCTAATGCAAGAATCTGGATGTTAGAAATATAGATTTCTTTCTAATGCTTTTCTAATGAAGAATATGGATGTTAGAAGTATAGATATCTTTCTAATGCTTTTCAATGAAGAATCTGGATGTTAGAAGTATGGATATCTTTCTAATGCTTTCTAATGAAGAATCTGGATGTTAGAAGTATAGATTTCTTTCTAATGCTTTCTAATGAAGAATATGGATGTTAGAAGTATAGAGTATTTTCTAATGCTTTTCTAATGAAGAATATGGATGTTAGAAGTATAGATATCTTTCTAATGCTTTTCTAATGAAGAATATGGATGTTAGAAGTATAGATATCTTTCTAATGCTTTTCTAATGAAGAATCTGGATGTTAGAAAGTATAGATATCTTTCTAATGCTTTTCTATGCAAGAATCTGGATGTTAGAAGTATGGATATTTCTAATGCTTTTCTAATGCAATGTAATCTGGATGTTAGAAGTATAGATATCTTCTAATGCTTTATAATGAAGAATATGGATGTTAGAAGTATAGATATCTTTCTAATGCTTTTCTAATGAAGAATCTGGATGTTAGAAGTATAGATATCTTTCTAATGCTTTTCTAATGAAGAATCTGGATGTTAGAAGTATAGATATCTTTCTAATGCTTTTCTAATGCAAGAATCTGGATGTTAGAAGTATGGATATCTTTCTAATGCTTTTCTAATGCAAGAATCTGGATGTTAGAAGTATAGATTTCTTTCTAATGCTTTTCTAATGAAGAATATGGATGTTAGAAGTATAGATATCTTTCTAATGCTTTTCTAATGAAGAATATGGATGTTAGAAGTATAGATATCTTTCTAATGCTTTTCTAATGAAGAATCTGGATGTTAGAAGTATAGATTTCTTTCTTATGCTTTTCTAATGAAGAATATGGATGTTAGAAGTATAGATATTTTTCTAATGCTTTTCTAATGAAGAATATGGATGTTAGAAGTATAGATATCTTTCTAATGCTTTTCTAATGAAGAATCTGGATGTTAGAAGTATAGATATCTTTCTAATGCTTTTCTAATGAAGAATCTGGATGTTAGAAGTATAGATATCTTTCTAATGCTTTTCTAATGCAAGAATCTGGATGTTAGAAGTATAGATATCTTTCTAATGCTTTTCTAATGAAGAATATGGATTTTAGGAGTATAGATATCTTTCTAATGCTTTTCTAATGAAGAATATGGATGTAAGAAGTATAGATATCTTTCTAATGCTTTTCTAATGAAGAATATGGATGTTAGAAGTATAGATATCTTTCTAATGCTTTTCTAATGAAGAATATGGATGTAAGAAGTATAGATATCTTTCTAATGCTTTTCTAATGAAGAATCTGGATGTTAGAAGTATAGATATCTTTCTAATGCTTTTCTAATGCAAGAATCTGGATGTTAGAAGTATAGATATCTTTCTAATGCTTTTCTTATGAAGAATCTGGATGTTAGAAGTATAGATATCTTTCTAATGCTTTTCTAATGAAGAATATGGATGTTAGAAGTATATATATCTTTCTAATGCTTTTCTAATGAAGAATATGGATGTTAGAAGTATAGATATCTGTCTAATGCTTTTCTAATGAAGAATCTGGATGTTAGAAGTATAGATATCTTTCTAATGCTTTTCTAAGGCAAGAATCTGGATGTTAGAAGTATAGATATCTTTCTAATGCTTTTCTAATGAAGAATCTGGATGTTAGAAGTATAGATATCTTTCTAATGCTTTTCTAATGAAGAATCTGGATGTTAGAAGTATAGATATCTTTCTAATGCTTTTCTAATGCAAGAATCTGGATGTTAGAAGTATAGATATCTTTCTAATGCTTTTCTAATGAAGAATATGGATGTTAGAAGTATAGATATCTTTCTAATGCTTTTCTTATGAAGAATATGGATGTTAGAAGTATAGATATCTTTCTAATGCTTTTCTAATGAAGAATATGGATGTTAGAACTATAGTTATCTTTCTAATGCTTTTCTAATGAAGAATATGGATGTTAGAAGTATAGATATCTTTCTAATGCTTTTCTAATGAAGAATCTGGATGTTAGAAGTATAGATATCTTTCTAATGCTTTTCTAATGAAGAATATGGATGTTAGAACTATAGTTATCTTTCTAATGCTTTTCTAATGAAGAATCTGGATGTTAGAAGTATAGATATCTTTCTAATGCTTTTCTAATGAAGAATATGGATGTTAGAAGTATAGATATCTTTCTAATGCTTTTCTAATGAAGAATCTGGATGTTAGAAGTATAGATTTCTTTCTAATGCTTTTCTAATGAAGAATCTGGATGTTAGAAGTATATATATCTTTCTAATGCTTTTCTAATGAAGAATATGGATGTTAGAAGTATAGATTTCTTTCTAATGCTTTTCTAATGAAGAATCTGGATGTTAGAAGTATATATATCTTTCTAATGCTTTTCTAATGAAGAATATGGATGTTAGAAGTATAGATTTCTTTCTAATGCTTTTCTAATGAAGAATCTGGATGTAGAAGTATATATATCTTTCTAATGCTTTTCTAATGAAGAATATGGATGTTAGAAGTATAGATATCTTTCTAATGCTTTTCTAATGAAGAATATGGATGTTAGAAGTATAGATATCTTTCTAATGCTTTTCTAATGAAGAATCTGGATGTTAGAAGTATAGATTTCTTTCTAATGCTTTTCTAATGAAGAATCTGGATGTTAGAAGTATATATATCTTTCTAATGCTTTTCTAATGAAGAATATGGATGTTAGAAGTATAGATTTCTTTCTAATGCTTTTCTAATGAAGAATCTGGATGTTAGAAGTATATATATCTTTCTAATGCTTTTCTAATGAAGAATATGGATGTTAGAAGTATAGATTTCTTTCTAATGCTTTTCTAATGAAGAATCTGGATGTAAGAAGTATATATATCTTTCTAATGCTTTTCTAATGAAGAATATGGATGTTAGAAGTATAGATATCTTTCTAATGCTTTTCTAATGAAGAATCTGGATGTTAGAAGTATAGATATCTTTCTAATGCTTTTCTAATGAAGAATATGGATGTTAGAACTATAGTTATCTTTCTAATGCTTTTCTAATGAAGAATATGGATGTTAGAAGTATAGATATCTTTCTAATGCTTTTCTAATGAAGAATCTGGATGTTAGAAGTATAGATATCTTTCTAATGCTTTTCTAATGAAGAATATGGATGTTAGAAGTATAGATATCTTTCTAATGCTTTTCTAATGAAGAATCTGGATGTTAGAAGTATAGATTTCTTTCTAATGCTTTTCTAATGAAGAATATGGATGTTAGAAGTATACATATCTTTCTAATGCTTTTCTAATGAAGAATCTGGATGTTAGAAGCATAGATATCTTTCTAATGCTTTTCTAATGAAGAATATGGATGTTAGAAGTATAGATTTCTTTCTAATGCTTTTCTAATGAAGAATCTGGATGTTAGAAGTATAGATATCTTTCTAATGCTTTTCTTATGCGAGAATCTGGATGTTAGAACTATAGTTATCTTTCTAATGCTTTTCTAATGAAGAATATGGATGTTAGAAGTATAGATATCTTTCTAATGCTTTTCTAATGAAGAATCTGGATGTTAGAAGTATAGATATCTTTCTAATGCTTTTCTAATGAAGAATATGGATGTTAGAACTATAGTTATCTTTCTAATGCTTTTCTAATGAAGAATCTGGATGTTAGAAGTATATATATCTTTCTAATGCTTTTCTAATGAAGAATATGGATGTTAGAAGTATAGATTTCTTTCTAATGCTTTTCTAATGAAGAATCTGGATGTTAGAAGTATATATATCTTTCTAATGCTTTTCTAATGAAGAATATGGATGTTAGAACTATAGTTATCTTTCTAATGCTTTTCTAATGAAGAATCTGGATGTTAGAAGTATATATATCTTTCTAATGCTTTTCTAATGAAGAATATGGATGTTAGAAGTATAGATTTCTTTCTAATGCTTTTCTAATGAAGAATATGGATGTTAGAAGTATAGATTTCTTTCTAATGCTTTTCTAATGAAGAATATGGATGTTAGAAGTATAGATATCTTTCTAATGCTTTTCTAATGAATAATCTGGATGTTAGAAGTATAGATATCTTTATAATGCTTTTCTAATGAAGAATATGGATGTTAGAAGTATAGATATCTTTCTAATGCTTTTCTAATGAAGAATATGGATGTTAGAAGTATAGATTTCTTTCTAATGCTTTTCTAATGAAGAATATGGATGTTAGAAGTATATATATCTTTCTAATGCTTTTCTAATGAAGAATCTGGATGTTAGAAGTATAGATATCTTTCTAATGCTTTTCTAATGAAGAATCTGGATGTTAGAAGTATAGATATCTTTCTAATGCTTTTCCAATGAAGAATATGGATGTTAGAAGTATAGATTTCTTTCTAATGCTTTTCTAATGAAGAATCTGGATGTTAGAAGTATATATATCTTTCTAATGCTTTTCTAATGAAGAATATGGATGTTAGAAGTATAGATTTCTTTCTAATGCTTTTCTAATGAAGAATCTGGATGTTAGAAGTATATATATCTTTCTAATGCTTTTCTAATGAAGAATATGGATGTTAGAAGTATAGATATCTTTCTAATGCTTTTCTAATGAAGAATCTGGATGTTAGAAGTATAGATATCTTTCTAATGCTTTTCTAATGAAGAATATGGATGTTAGAACTATAGTTATCTTTCTAATGCTTTTCTAATGAAGAATATGGATGTTAGAAGTATAGATATCTTTCTAATGCTTTTCTAATGAAGAATCTGGATGTTAGAAGTATAGATATCTTTCTAATGCTTTTCTAATGAAGAATATGGATGTTAGAACTATAGTTATCTTTCTAATGCTTTTCTAATGAAGAATCTGGATGTTAGAAGTATATATATCTTTCTAATGCTTTTCTAATGAAGAATATGGATGTTAGAAGTATAGATTTCTTTCTAATGCTTTTCTAATGAAGAATCTGGATGTTAGAAGTATATATATCTTTCTAATGCTTTTCTAATGAAGAATATGGATGTTAGAAGTATAGATTTCTTTCTAATGCTTTTCTAATGAAGAATCTGGATGTTAGAAGTATATATATCTTTCTAATGCTTTTCTAATGAAGAGTATGGATGTTAGAAGTATAGATATCTTTCTAATGCTTTTCTAATGAAGAATCTGGATGTTAGAAGTATAGATATCTTTCTAATGCTTTTCTAATGAAGAATATGGATGTTAGAACTATAGTTATCTTTCTAATGCTTTTCTAATGAAGAATATGGATGTTAGAAGTATAGATATCTTTCTAATGCTTTTCTAATGAAGAATCTGGATGTTAGAAGTATATATATCTTTCTAATGCTTTTCTAATGAAGAATATGGATGTTAGAAGTATAGATATCTTTCTAATGCTTTTCTAATGAAGAATCTGGATGTTAGAAGTATAGATTATTTCTAATGCTTTTCTAATGAAGAATATGGATGTTAGAACTATAGTTATCTTTCTAATGCTTTTCTAATGAAGAATATGGATGTTAGAAGTATAGATATCTTTCTAATGCTTTTCTAATGAAGAATCTGGATGTTAGAAGTATAGATATCTTTCTAATGCTTTTCTAATGAAGAATATGGATGTTAGAACTATAGTTATCTTTCTAATGCTTTTGTAATGAAGAATCTGGATGTTAGAAGTATATATATCTTTCTAATGCTTTTCTAATGAAGAATATGGATGTTAGAAGTATAGATTTCTTTCTAATGCTTTTCTAATGAAGAATCTGGATGTTAGAAGTATATATATCTTTCTAATGCTTTTCTAATGAAGAATATGGATGTTAGAAGTATAGATTTCTTTCTAATGCTTTTCTAATGAAGAATCTGGATGTTAGAAGTATAGATATCTTTCTAATGCTTTTCTAATGAAGAATATGGATGTTAGAACTATAGTTATCTTTCTAATGCTTTTCTAATGAAGAATATGGATGTTAGAAGTATAGATATCTTTCTAATGCTTTTCTAATGAAGAATCTGGATGTTAGAAGTATAGATATCTTTCTAATGCTTTTCTAATGAAGAATATGGATGTTAGAAGTATAGATATCTTTCTAATGCTTTTCTAATGAAGAATCTGGATGTTAGAAGTATAGATTTCTTTCTAATGCTTTTCTAATGAAGAATCTGGATGTTAGAAGTATACATATCTTTCTAATGCTTTTCTAATGAAGAATCTGGATGTTAGAAGTATAGATTTCTTTCTAATGCTTTTCTAATGAAGAATATGGATGTTAGAAGTATACATATCTTTCTAATGCTTTTCTAATGAAGAATCTGGATGTTAGAAGCATAGATATCTTTCTAATGCTTTTCTAATGAAGAATATGGATGTTAGAAGTATAGATATCTTTCTAATGCTTTTCTAATGAAGAATCTGGATGTTAGAAGTATAGATATCTTTCTAATGCTTTTCTAATGCGAGAATCTGGATGTTAGAAGTATAGATATCTTTCTAATGCTTTTCTAATGAAGAATATGGATGTTAGAAGTATAGATATCTTTCTAATGCTTTTGTAATGCAATAATCTGGATGTTAGAAGTATGGATATCTTTCTAATGCTTTTCTAATGAAGAATATGGATGTTAGAAGTATAGATTTCTTTCTAATGCTTTTCTAATGAAGAATATGGATGTTAGAAGTATACATATCTTTCTAATGCTTTTCTAATGAAGAATATGGATGTTAGAAGCATAGATATCTTTCTAATGCTTTTCTAATGAAGAATATGGATGTTAGAAGTAAATATATCTTTCTAATGCTTTTCTAATGAAGAATATGGATGTTAGAAGTATAGATATCTTTCTAATGCTTTTCTAATGAAGAATCTGGATGTTAGAAGTATAGATTTCTTTCTAATGCTTTTCTAATGAAGAATATGGATGTTAGAAGTATACATATCTTTCTAATGCTTTTCTAATGAAGAATATGGATGTTAGAAGCATAGATATCTTTCTAATGCTTTTCTAATGAAGAATATGGATGTTAGAAGTATAGATATCTTTCTAATGCTTTTCTAATGAAGAATATGGATGTTAGAAGTAAATATATCTTTCTAATGCTTTTCTAATGAAGAATATGGATGTTAGAAGTATGGATATCTTTCTAATGCTTTTCTAATGAAGAATCTGGATGTTAGAAGTATAGATTTCTTTCTAATGCTTTTCTAATGAAGAATATGGATGTTAGAAGTATACATATCTTTCTAATGCTTTTCTAATGAAGAATCTGGATGTTAGAAGCATAGATATCTTTCTAATGCTTTTCTAATGAAGAATATGGATGTTAGAAGTATAGATATCTTTCTAATGCTTTTCTAATGAAGAATATGGATGTTAGAAGTATAGATATCTTTCTAATGCTTTTCTAATGAAGAATATGGATGTTAGAAGTATAGATATCTTTCTAATGCTTTTCTAATGAAGAATATGGATGTTAGAAGTAAATATATCTTTCTAATGCTTTTCTAATGAAGAATATGGATGTTAGAAGTATGGATATCTTTCTAATGCTTTTCTAATGAAGAATATGGATGTTAGAAGTATAGATATCTTTCTAATGCTTTTCTAATGAAGAATATGGATGTTAGAAGTAAATATATCTTTCTAATGCTTTTCTAATGAAGAATATGGATGTTAGAAGTATAGACATTCATGAACGCGTACGCTCGGGCTGCGCCCTCCGTGTTGTACTTTCCCTGATCGGTACACAATTTTGGTGCACGGCTATCCTGACCGGCAACTTGTACCAACATGGACATCCATGAACGCGTACGCTCTGGATGTTAGAAGTTTAGATATCTTTCTAATGCTTTTCTAATGCAAGAATCTGGATGTTAGAAATATAGATATCTTTCTAATGCTTTTCTAATGAAGAATCTGGATGTTAGAAGTATAGATATCTTTCTAATGCTTTTCTAATGAAGAATATGGATGTTAGAAGTATAGATATCTTTCTAATGCTTTTCTAATGCAAGAATCTCGATGTTAGAAGTAAATATATCTTTCTAATGCTTTTCTAATGCAAGAATATGGATGTTAGAAGTATAGATATCTTTCTAATGCTTTTCTAATGAAGAATATGGATGTTAGAAGTATAGATATCTTTCTAATGCTTTTCTAATGCAAGAATATGGATGTTAGAAGTATAGATATCTTTCTAATGCTTTTCTAATGAAGAATCTGGATGTTACAAGTAAAGATATCTTTCTAATGCTTTTCTAATGAAGAATATGGATGTTAGAAGTATAGATATCTTTCTAATGCTTTTCTAATGCAAGAATCTCGATGTTAGAAGTAAATATATCTTTCTAATGCTTTTCTAATGAAGAATATGGATGTTAGAAGTATAGATATCTTTCTAATGCTTTTCTAATGAAGAATATGGATGTTAGAAGTAAATATATCTTTCTAATGCTTTTCTAATGAAGAATATGGATGTTAGAAGTATATATATCTTTCTAATGCTTTTCTAATGAAGAATATGGATGTTAGAAGTATAGATATCTTTCTAGTGCTTTTCTAATGAAGAATATGGATGTTACAAGTATAGATAATTTTCTAATGCTTTTCTAATGAAGAATATGGATGTTACAAGTATAGATATCTTTCTCATGCTTTTCTAATGAAGAATATGGATGTTAGAAGTATAGATATCTTTCTAATGCTTTTCTAATGCAAGAATCTGGATGTTAGAAGTATAGATATCTTTCTAATGCTTTTCTAATGCAAGAATATGGATGTTAGAAGTATAGATATCTTTCTAATGCTTTTCTAATGAAGAATATGGATGTTAGAAGTATAGATATCTTTCTAATGCTTTTCTAATGAAGAATATGGATGTTAGAAGTATAGATATCTTTCTAATGCTTTTCTAATGAAGAATATGGATGTTAGAAGTATAGATATCTTTCTAATGCTTTTCTAATGAAGAATATGGATGTTAGAAGTATAGATATCTTTCTAATGCTTTTCTAATGAAGAATATGGATGTTAGAAGTATAGATATCTTTCTAATGCTTTTCTAATGAAGAATATGGATGTTAGAAGTATAGATATCTTTCTAATGCTTTTCTAATGAAGAATATGGATGTTAGAAGTATAGATATCGTTCTAATGCTTTTCTAATGAAGAATATGGATGTTAGAAGTATAGATATCTTTCTAATGCTTTTCTAACGCAAGAATCTGGATGTTAGAAGTATAGATATCTTTCTAATGCTTTTCTAATGAAGAATCTGGATGTTAGAAGTATAGACATCCATGAACGCGTACGCTCGGGCTGTGCCCTCCGTGTTGTACTTTCCCTGATCGGTACACAATTTTGGTGCACGGCTATCCTGACCGGCAACTTGTACCAACATGGACATCCATGAACGCGTACGCTCTGGATGTTAGAAGTATAGATATCTTTCTAATGCTTTTCTAATGAAGAATATGGATGTTAGAAGTATAGATATCTTTCTAATGCTTTTCTAATGAAGAATATGGATGTTAGAAGTATAGATATCTTTCTAATGCTTTTCTAATGAAGAATATGGATGTTAGAAGTATAGATATCTTTCTAATGCTTTTCTAATGAAGAATATGGATGTTAGAAGTATAGATATCTTTCTAATGCTTTTCTAATGAAGAATATGGATGTTAGAAGTATAGATATCTTTCTAATGCTTTTCTAATGAAGAATATGGATGTTAGAAGTATAGATATCTTTCTAATGCTTTTCTAATGAAGAATATGGATGTTAGAAGTATTGATATCTTTCTAATGCTTTTCTAATGAAGAATATGGATGTTAGAAGTATAGACATTCATGAACGCGTACGCTCGGGCTGCGCCCTCCGTGTTGTACTTTCCCTGATCGGTACACAATTTTGGTGCACGGCTATCCTGACCGGCAACTTGTACCAACATGGACATCCATGAACGCGTACGCTCTGGATGTTAGGAGTTGAGATATCTTTCTAATGCTTTTCTAATGCAAGAATCTGGATGTTAGAAATATAGATTTCTTTCTAATGCTTTTCTTATGAAGAATCTGGATGTTAGAAGTATAGATATCTTTCTAATGCTTTTCTAATGAAGAATCTGGATGTTAGAAGTAATTATATCTTTCTAATGCTTTTCTAATGAAGAATCTGGATGTTAGAAGTATAGATATCTTTCTAATGCTTTTCTAATGAAGAATATGGATGTTAGAAGTATAGATATCTTTCTAATGCTTTTCTAATGCAAGAATCTGGATGTTAGAAGTATAGATATCTTTCTAATGCTTTTCTAATGAAGAATCTAGATGTTAGAAGTATAGATATCTTTCTAATGCTTTTCTAATGAAGAATCTGGATGTAAGAAGTATAGATTTCTTTCTAATGCTTTTCTAATGAAGAATATGGATGTTAGAAGTATAGATATCTTTCTAATGCTTTTCTAAAGAAGAATATGGATGTTAGAAGTATAGATATCTTTCTAATGCTTTTCTAATGAAGAATCTGGATGTTAGAAGTATAGATATCTTTCTAATGCTTTTCTAATGAAGAATCTGGATGTTAGAAGTATAGATATCTTTCTAATGCTTTTCTAATGAAGAATATGGATGTTAGAAGTATAGATATCTTTCTAATGCTTTTCTAATGAAGAATATGGATGTTAGAAGTATAGATATCTTTCTTATGCTTTTCTAATGAAGAATATGGATGTTAGAAGTATAGATATCTTTCTAATGATTTTCTAATGAAGAATATGGATGTTAGAAGTATAGATATCTTTCTAATGATTTTCTAATGAAGAATATGGATGTTAGAAGTATAGATATCTTTCTAATGCTTTTCTAATGAAGAATATTGATGTTAGAAGTATAGATATCTTTCTAATGCTTTTCTAATGCAAGAATATGGATGTTAGAAGTATAGATATCTTTCTAATGCTTTTCTAATGCAAGAATATGGATGTTAGAAGTATAGATATCTTTATAATGCTTTTCTAATGCAAGAATCTGGATGTTAGAAGTATAGATATCTTTCTAATGCTTTTCTAATGAAGAATCTGGATGTGAGAAGTATAGATATCTTTCTAATGCTTTTCTAATGAAGAATATGGATGTTAGAAGTATAGATATCTTTCTAATGCTTTTCTAATGAAGAATATGGATGTTAGAAGTATATATATCTTTCTAATGCTTTTCTAATGAAGAATATGGATGTTAGAAGTATAGATATCTTTCTAATGCTTTTCTAATGCAAGAATATGGATGTTAGAAGTATAGATATCTTTCTAATGCTTTTCTAATGAAGAATCTGGATGTTACAAGTATAGATTTCTTTCTAATGCTTCTCTAATGAAGAATATGGATGTTAGAAGTATAGATATCTTTCTAATGCTTTTCTAATGAAGAATATGGATGTTAGAAGTATAGATATCTTTCTAATGCTTTTCTAATGAAGGATCTGGATGTAAGAAGTATAGATATCTTTCTAATGCTTTTCTAATGAAGAATATGGATGTTAGAAGTATAGATATCTTTCTAATGCTTTTCTAATGAAGAATATGATGTTAGAAGTATAGATATCTTTCTAATGCTTTTCTAATGAAGAATATGGATGTTAGAAGTATAGATATCTTTCTAGTGCTTTTCTAATGAAGAATATGGATGTTACAAGTATAGATAATTTTCTAATGCTTTTCTAATGAAGAATATGGATGTTACAAGTATAGATATCTTTCTCATGCTTTTCTAATGAAGAATATGGATGTTAGAAGTATAGATATCTTTCTAATGCTTTTCTAATGCAAGAATCTGGATGTTAGAAGTATAGATATCTTTCTAATGCTTTTCTAATGCAAGAATATGGATGTTAGAAGTATAGATATCTTTCTAATGCTTTTCTAATGAAGGATCTGGATGTAAGAAGTATAGATATCTTTCTAATGCTTTTCTAATGAAGAATATGGATGTTAGAAGTATAGATATCTTTCTAATGCTTTTCTAATGAAGAATATGGATGTTAGAAGTATAGATATCTTTCTAATGCTTTTCTAATGAAGAATATGGATGTTAGAAGTATAGATATCTTTCTAATGCTTTTCTAATGAAGAATATGGATGTTAGAAGTATAGATATCTTTCTAATGCTTTTCTAATGAAGAATATGGATGTTAGAAGTATAGATATCGTTCTAATGCTTTTCTAATGAAGAATATGGATGTTAGAAGTATAGATATCTTTCTAATGCTTTTCTAACGCAAGAATCTGGATGTTAGAAGTATAGATATCTTTCTAATGCTTTTCTAATGAAGAATCTGGATGTTAGAAGTATAGACATCCATGAACGCGTACGCTCGGGCTGCGCCCTCCGTGTTGTACTTTCCCTGATCGGTACACAATTTTGGTGCATGTGTACCAACATGGACATCCATGAACGCGTACGCTCGGGCTGCGCCCTCCGTGTTGTACTTTCCCTGATCGGTACACAATTTTGGTGCACGGCTATCCTGACCGGCAACTTGTACCAACATGGACATCCATGAACGCGTACGTAGTGTACTTTCCCTGATCGGTACACAATTTTGGTGCATGTGTACCAACATGGACATCCATGAACGCGTACGCTCGGGCTGCGCCCTCCGTGTTGTACTTTCCCTGATCGGTACACAATTTTGGTGCATGTGTACCAACATGGACATCCATGAACGCGTACGCTCGGGCTGCGCCCTCCGTGTTGTACTTTCCCTGATCGGTACACAATTTTGGTGCATGTGTACCAACATGGACATCCATGAACGCGTACGCTCGGGCTGCGCCCTCCGTGTTGTACTTTCCCTGATCGGTACACAATTTTGGTGCACGGCTATCCTGACCGGCAACTTGTACCAACATGGACATCCATGAACGCGTACGTAGTGTACTTTCCATGATCGGTACACAATTTTGGTGCACGGCTTAGGAAATGGGCTTAAAATGTTATCACTCAATCCATTTAATCTTGTTATAGTCGATACTTACCGTGCCGACCAAGTAGGACACGATACAAGGCAATGTTGTTTGAGTAATAATATATCCGCCATACATTTCAGTACAAAATTGCTCGGTCAGACCTACGGCGGGCCATAACTCGAATACTAAACGTCGCAGACATGGGTCGTAGAACAATTTTAAGCTCGTCTAATCATTCTCTATCCGATTCTGGATAGTGGTTTTTTGACCACTTTTCATCATTTTGTGACACCCCGAACCTAGGGACAGCTCCCTAGCTTTTTGCAAAAAAGTGCACCGAACGGGCCGGAGAGCTCGAGTAGTCCAAAAAATTTTTTTCGCTAAAAACCCTCAAAACGTGTCAGAAACACACCCTAGATGATGAAAAGTGCAACCAGAAAGTCAACCGACAACATGCCCGGGGGTACCAATTTGCTCTACGCGTCCCTAGGTAGGGTACTTTTTCATACAAACATCAATGTGCACGGTGCACAAAGTGCGCGGAACAAAAATTGCTCGGTCAGACCTACGGCGGGCCATAACTCGAATACTAAACGTCGCAGACATGGGTCGTAGAACAATTTTAAGCTCGTCTAATCATTCTCTATCCGATTCTGGATAGTGGTTTTTTGACCACTTTTCATCATTTTGTGACACCCCGAACCTAGGGACAGCTCCCTAGCTTTTTGCAAAAAAGTGCACCGAACGGGCCGGAGAGCTCGAGTAGTCAAAAAAATTTTTTTCGCTAAAAACCCTCAAAACGTGTCAGAAACACACCCTAGATGATGAAAAGTGCAACCAGAAAGTCAACCGACAACATGCCCGGGGGTACCAATTTGCTCTACGCGTCCCTAGGTAGGGTACTTTTTCATACAAACATCAATGTGCACGGTGCACAAAGTGCGCGGAACAAAAATTGCTCGGTCAGACCTACGGCGGGCCATAACTCGAATACTAGACGTCGCAGACATGGGTCGTAGAACAATTTTAAGCTCGTCTAATCATTCTCTATCCGATTCTGGATAGTGGTTTTTTGACCACTTTTCATCATTTTGTGACACCCCGAACCTAGGGACAGCTCCCTAGCTTTTTGCAAAAAAGTGCACCGAACGGGCCGGAGAGCTCGAGTAGTCAAAAAAATTTTTTTCGCTAAAAACCCTCAAAACGTGTCAGAAACACACCCTAGATGATGAAAAGTGCAACCAGAAAGTCAACCGACAACATGCCCGGGGGTACCAATTTGCTCTACGCGTCCCTAGGTAGGGTACTTTTTCATACAAACATCAAAGTGCGCTTAGCAAAAGTTCTCCGTCAGACCTACGGCGGGCCATAACTCGAAAACTAAACGTCGCAGACATGGGTCGTAGAACAATTTTAAGTTCGTCTAATGATTCTACATCCGATTCTGGATAGTGGTTTTTTGACCACTTTTCAAAATTTTGTGACACCCCAAACCTAGGGGCAGCTCCCTAGCTTTTGTCAAAAAATGGTCACCGAACGGGCCGGAGAGCTCGAGTAGTCAAAAAATTTTTTTTCGCCAAAATCACTGAAAACGTGTAGAAAACGCATTTTAGATGATGAAAAGTGAAACCAGAACGTCAAACAACAACTTTTTTGGGGGTACCCTTTTTACTCTACGGGCCCCTAGGTAAGGCGCGCCATTAGCGCTTTCCTCTCGAGTTCCCAACTTTTGCCCTCCTGGGAACATGATCATTTGTTCATTGCCTACTATAGGGAGGGTACCTTGCTCCGAGGTCAAAAATGAAAATTTCACCAAATCGTAGTTTTTACCTCTATTTTGTCGTAGGAGCATGGTTTGAGGTGTCGGTGGGTCATTTCGGCCCCCATTTGGGTCATACGTCCCCTCCCCGATTTAGTTCGTCGTATGACCATAGTCCGAACTTATGAAGCAAAAGTGGTGTCTGGTGGTGTCTGCCGATGATCTTAACCTATGATTTCGAGTTGATATGCGTATATTAGAGTAAAATTAGGCCTTGTAGTACACGGCTTATGCCCCGGACTAGGTGTCCCGGGGACAAAATCTCGAAAATTACAGACACCCCAGCATCGCTTAAGGTGGTCAGTAGCAAATATATTTTTGGGTCTTCGGACCCATCAAGAGACAGTAGCTGGCTAGTTTGCTGTACTCTTACGCTGAGAACTGGCAGCGTAGAGGGTCTACGGACCCTGAAAGGACCTACCCAACCTTTCAAAAAGCTCCCTGGAGCGGTACATCACGGGTCTACGGACCCTAAGACTTCGTCGTGATGGTTTCAAGCATAAAAGTCGTAACAGTTTAAGAGATTTTCGTAAGCGTATATTAAATGCATGCTTGAAACTAAGCTTCGTTGTCTTTAAACACTGCAAGACCAATCGAACTTTTTAGGGAAACTCGAAGGATTCACGCTAAGCTCGATGAGCTATTAAGGGTAGTGGTGCATTGTTTGTCGGCGTTCCTTGGATCTAATCCATTGAACAAATGTGTCTGGGGTCATGGTGCAGGTAAAATAGCGTGATGAAACCGGGTTTCCCTTACCAAATGTGGCATAACTTTCCCTGAGAGCGAAGCTCAGACCCACGTAGGGGAGAGCAAAGTGGAACTTAAATGTTCTATGCAGCAAATGTTCGCCATGCGGATAAACAAGTTGGAATAGCTCAATGTAGTGTAATGCAAACACGAATCGCAATTAACGATAAGGGGACCCAGAAGCAATTCTGCGGAACCCTCGGGGGAGGTGTGAGTTGATATAATTAGAGGTGATAGTCCAAGTTGTTCGAGCTCCGGCTCGGCAGCCGATACGAGGTTCCTGTTGAGCTTGTACATCGCGCAGAGGCGCCGTTCGGTTCTAGCAATGATTCCCGCCACCATGTTTCATGCGTGCAGAGGTCCGTTAGAGCTCGAGCAATGTGTCCCGCCGTGATTACGAAAAAGTTTAACAGTTGACTAAGTTGGGGGTGTGTTCAAGTAATCGCGCAGAGATGCCGATCGGTTTCTAGCAATGTTTCCCGTCACAAGGTGGTATTGGCACCTGTGCAGAGTGACCGTTAGCAATGTCTCCCGTATCACGGTGGTGTTCTACCACTAGTGCAGAGTGACCGCTAGCAATGTCTCCCGTCACAAGGTGGTAGCCCAGTAGTGCAGAGAAGCCGCTAGCAAGTCTCCCGTCACAGAGTAAGCAGGTCCGCGAAGTGCAGAGTAGCCGTTAGCAATGTCTCCCGTATCACGGTGGTATCATTCCACTAGTGCAGAGTGACCGCTAGCAATGCTTCCCGACACACGGCGGTAGCTTACGCAGTGCAGAGAGACTCAGGAGCAAAGTCTTCCGACACACGGTGGTAACTCGACGAGGTGCAGAGTAACCGTTAGCAATGTCTCCCGTATCACGGTGGAGTTCTTCCACTAGTGCAGAGTGACCGCTAGCAATGTTTCCCGACACATCGAAGGAGTAGATCCACGAAGTGCAGAAAGATCGCTGAACCAATCAATGCATCCCGTCGTGGAGAGCTTACACGCCCGTAGGACAAAACAGTGGGGTGTATCCAAGTGAAACATTAGTATACATGAGAGTGCAGAGTACCGATTGGACTATAGTGGTCAAAACGCAGCCGGGTAATTCAACTCTGTAGCCGTACAAAGGTATCCGCCTGTTAGAAGGACACCGTACGGTTTACAGTTTTAACAAAAATGCAGCCGCGGTAATTTCAACCCAACCCACTATAGCCATTCAATGTATCCGTCATAATCATGTATACCGATCGGAGTAGCCAAAGACAATGTTCGTCTAGTGTTGTTGGGGTGTATGCGCGCAGAGATGCCGTTCGGTTTAAAGCAATGTTTCCCGTCACGAGGTGGTATTGGCACCTGTGCAGAGTGACCGTTAGCAATGTCTCCCGTATCACGGTGGAGTTCTTCCACTAGTGCAGAGTGACCGCTAGCAATGTCTCCCGTCACAAGGTGGTAGCCCAGCAGTGCAGAGAAGCCGCTTTCAGCAATGTTTCCCGTCACGAGGTGGTATTGGCACCTGTGCAGAGTGACCGTTAGCAATGTCTCCCGTATCACGGTGGAGTTCTTCCACTAGTGCAGAGTGACCGCTAGCAATGTCTCCCGTCACAAGGTGGTAGCCCAGCAGTGCAGAGAAGCCGCTGTAGCAAAGTCTCCCGTATCACGGTGGAGTTCTTCCACTAGTGCAGAGAGATCGCTGAACCGTGCAATGTGTCCCGTCGTGCGCACCCGTTCGACCAGATGTAACAAGTTGGGGTGCAAGTTGCAAGTTCACGCGCAGAGATGCCGTTCGGTTTAAAGCAATGTTTCCCGTCACGAGGTGGTATTGGCACCTGTGCAGAGTGACCGTTAGCAATGTCTCCCGTATCACGGTGGAGTTCTTCCACTAGTGCAGAGTGACCGCTAGCAATGTCTCCCGTCACATTGGTGGTAGCCCAGCAGTGCAGAGAAGCCGCTTTCAGCAATGTTTCCCGTCACGAGGTGGTATTGGCACCTGTGCAGAGTGACCGTTAGCAATGTCTCCCGTATCACGGTGGAGTTCTTCCACTAGTGCAGAGTGACCGCTAGCAATGTCTCCCGTCACATTGGTGGTAGCCCAGCAGTGCAGAGAAGCCGCTGTAGCAAAGTCTCCCGTATCACGGTGGTATCATTCCACTAGTGCAGAGAGATCGCTGAACCGTTCAATGTGTCCCGTCGTGGTGTGCTTGTAGCGAGCACGTAGGATACACCTTGCTTTGTTGGTTTGGGATAGGAGTGGTCGCGCAACTGCCTCCACGCCGCAGAGTGCCAGTTCGGATTGAAGGTCAACTTTAGCCGTTCAATGCATCAGTCGGTGGGTGTTCAGATGGCATCACAACTTCCCCTAGGTGCTCAAGTTGGTTGGGTTGCTAAACATATACACATGCGCAGAGTATCGTACGAACTAGCAAAGTCTCCCGTCACGGTGGTAAAGGAATGAGTACCATGCAGTGCAGAGAGATCGTTAGTGCGTGCAATGTACCAGTCGAAGTGTTGTGTTCGCGCATGCGCAGAGTATCGTACGAACTAGCAAAGTCTCCCGTCACGGTGGTTGAGAGTCCCATGCAGTGCAGAGAGATCGTTAGTGCGTGCAATGTACCAGTCGATGTGCAACGTACGGGCATGCGCAGAGTATCGTACAAGCTAGCAAAGTCTCCCGTCACGGTGGTTGTGAGTGACATGCAGTGCAGAGAGATCGTTAGTGAGTGCAATGTACCAGTCGATGTCGTACCAGCATACACCCCCGCTTAGAGGCCCGTTGCTCAAAGAGGTCAAGCAAGAGTGCGCAGAGTGCCGTACCGGCCTAGCAATGTCTCCAGACAGACGTTGGGGGGACACCCCCGACGCAGTGCAGAGAGATCCGCTAGCCGTGTGCAATGCATCCGACGTTGCCTGCTTGTGCCTTAGCGAGTGGCGCCAACGACGCTCCGGCGTCAGAGAACAAATCTCGGTGGTCACGGGGGACTTGCGCCTCGCGTGATCAAGAGTGTAGTTCGTGTTCAAGCAATTGACTCGAATTCTGGTTGATCCTACCAGTGATATACGCTCGTCTCAAAGGT
>NW_024428208.1:0-5000 GCF_017562075.2 Anopheles merus | reverse complement strand
CTCAAGCTTGGCAAAAGTCTCGAAACACTCCTATCTTGACGCACCGGCAACCGCAACACGATGCAAAACAAATTGCACGAGCTACTGATACTTGTACCATGCACGGTACACGGTTCCGAAAATTACGCCTGAAAGTATGCAATTTGGTGCTACCCTAGGGAACTTGTATGGGGAAGCCTACCTACGCGTGTCGCACGTTGCAAGTTGCATGGTCGTCGATCAGAGGCATGCAAAAGCACCTATCTAGGGGAATTACTCTACGTTCTAGTAGCTAGTGCGATTTTCCGGTCCAGCACGGCAGTACGCCTGCATGCATACAATCCATGTACCAACCATGTACCTAGGCGTTGGTCAGTAGCTTTTGGCGCCACATGGCGAAAGTATTGAGTTCAGATTTCTGGGACTTAGCGTATTTTTCAAAACTATTAATGGAAATTAAACTATAAATGGGTCTCAAGCTAGGCGTTGGTCAGTAGCTTTTGGCGCCACATGGAGAAAGTATTCGAGTTCAGATTTCTGGGACTTAGCGTATTTTCAAAACTATTAATGGAAATTAAACTATAAATGGGTCTCAAGCTAGGCGTTGGTCAGTAGCTTTTGGCGCCACATGGAGAAAGTATTCGAGTTCAGATTTCTGGGACTTAGCGTATTTTTCAAAACTATTAATGGAAATTAAACTATAAATGGGTCTCAAGCTAGGCGTTGGTCAGTAGCTTTTGGCGCAACATGGAGGAAGTATTCGAGTTCAGATTTCTGGGACTTAGCGTATTTTTCAATCATATTAAACCGAATCAAACATAAAAATGATGAAACCTACACGACGTTCCTAGGTTATGAACGAAAAGTGACGATTTAGTGCCGGTCAGGATAGTCGTGCACCAAAATTGTGTACCGATCAGGGAAAGTACAACACGGAGGGCGCAGCCGAGCGTACGCGTTCATGGATGTCCATGTTGGTACAAGTTGCCGGTCAGGATAGCCGTGCACCAAAATTGTGTACCGATCAGGGAAAGTACAACACGGAGGGCGCAGCCCGAGCGTACGCGTTCATGGATGTCCATGTTGGTACAAGTTGCCGGTCAGGATAGCCGTGCACCAAAATTGTGTACCGATCAGGGAAAGTACAACACGGAGGGCGCAGCCCGAGCGTACGCGTTCATGGATGTCCATGTTGGTACAAGTTGCCGGTCAGGATAGCCGTGCACCAAAATTGTGTACCGATCAGGGAAAGTACAACACGGAGGGCGCAGCCCGAGCGTACGCGTTCATGGATGTCCATGTTGGTACAAGTTGCCGGTCAGGATAGCCGTGCACCAAAATTGTGTACCGATCAGGGAAAGTACAACACGGAGGGCGCAGCCCGAGCGTACGCGTTCATGGATGTCCATGTTGGTACAAGTTGCCGGTCAGGATAGCCGTGCACAAAATTGTGTACCGATCAGGGAAAGTACAACACGGAGGGCGCAGCCCGAGCGTACGCGTTCATGGATGTCCATGTTGGTACAAGTTGCCGGTCAGGATAGCCGTGCACCAAAATTGTGTACCGATCAGGGAAAGTACAACACGGAGGGCGCAGCCCGAGCGTACGCGTTCATGGATGTCCATGTTGGTACAAGTTGCCGGTCAGGATAGCCGTGCAACAAAATTGTGTACCGATCAGGGAAAGTACAACACGGAGGGCGCAGCCCGAGCGTACGCGTTCAGGGATGTCCATGTTGGTACAAGTTGCCGGTCAGGATAGCCGTGCACCAAATTGTGTACCGATCAGGGAAAGTACAACACGAGGGCGCAGCCCGAGCGTACGCGTTCATGGATGTCCATGTTGGTACAAGTTGCCGGTCAGGATAGCCGTGCACCAAAATTGTGTACCGATCAGGGAAAGTACAACACGGAGGGCGCAGCCCGAGCGTACGCGTTCATGGATGTCCATGTTGGTACAAGTTGCCGGTCAGATAGCCGTGCACCAAAATTGTGTACCGATCAGGGAAAGTACACTACGTCCTATGACTTGGTGAAAAGTGTTGATAAAGTGCCGGATAGGATAGACGGTGGCTTATCGTACACATCACAAACAAAAACCCTTAGTGAGCAGTAGCAAGTGTCGATGGAACAAAGCGAAGGCAATACAAACTGATCAAGTACAATAAAGAACGCTACGTACTAGGACTTCTGTCCAAGAATGGTGTCCGCGACGGGAGGGCAATGGTCGAGCAAGCAGTTTCCCTAGTAAACCTTGTATGGTAAACATACCCAAGCGTGTCGTATGCACGCAACGATAGTCACGAACGGCACATACCTAGGGAAAGTACTCTACGTACTAGGACTTCTGTCCAAGAATGGTGTCCGCGACGGGAGGGCAATGGTCGAGTAAGCAGGTTTCCCTAGTAAACCTTGTATGGTAACATACCCAAGCGTGTCCGTATGCACGCAACGATAGTCACGAACGGGCACATACCTAGGGAAAGTACTCTACGTACTAGGACTTCTGTCCAAGAATGGTGTCCGCGACGGGAGGGCAATGGTCGAGCAAGCAGGTTCCCTAGTAAACCTTGTATGGTAAACATACCCAAGCGTGTCCGTATGCACGCAACGATAGTCACGAACGGGCACATACCTAGGGAAAGTACTCTACGTACTAGGACTTCTGTCCAAGAATGGTGTCCGCGACGGGAGGGCAATGGTCGAGCAAGCAGGTTTCCCTAGTAAACCTTGTATGGTAAACATACCCAAGCGTGTCCGTATGCACGCAACGATAGTCACGAACGGGCACATACCTAGGGAAGTACTCTACGTACTAGGACTTCTGTCCAAGAATGGTGTCCGCGACGGGAGGGCAATGGTCGAGCAAGCAGGTTCCCTAGTAAACCTTGTATGGTAAACATACCCAAGCGTGTCCGTATGCACGCAACGATAGTCACGAACGGGCACATACCTAGGGAAAGTACTCTACGTACTAGGACTTCTGTCCAAGAATGGTGTCCGCGACGGGAGGGCAATGGTCGAGCAAGCAGGTTCCCTAGTAAACCTTGTATGGTAAACATACCCAAGCGTGTCCGTATGCACGCAACGATAGTCACGAACGGGCACATACTAGGAAAGTACTCTACGTACTAGGACTTCTGTCCAAGAATGGTGTCCGCGACGGGAGGGCAATGGTCGAGCAAGCAGGTTTCCCTAGTAAACCTTGTATGGTAAACATACCCAAGCGTGTCCGTATGCAGCAACGATAGTCACGAACGGGCACATACCTAGGGAAAGTACTCTACGTACTAGGACTTCTGTCCAAGAATGGTGTCCGCGACGGCGGGGAAGCAGGTGCTTATCATGGCAAACAAGTTAAATAGCTACTTAAGAGAACGAAAGTTACTGTGGATGGAACAAAACGTGTGCCTAGAATTCCTTCCTGGTTCCTAGTAAACCTTGTATGGTAAACATACCCAAGCGTGTCCGTATGCACGCAACGATAGTCACGAACGGGCACATACCTAGGGAAAGTACTCTACGTACTAGGACTTCTGTCCAAGAATGGTGTCCGCGACGGGAGGGCAATGGTCGAGCAAGCAGGTTTCCCTAGTAAACCTTGTATGGTAAACATACCCAAGCGTGTCCGTATGCACGCAACGATAGTCACGAACGGGCACATACCTAGGGAAAGTACTCTACGTACTAGGACTTCTGTCCAAGAATGGTGTCCGCGACGGGAGGGCAATGGTCGAGCAAGCAGGTTTCCTAGTAAACCTTGTATGGTAAACATACCCAAGCGTGTCCGTATGCACGCAACGATAGTCACGAACGGGCACATACCTAGGGAAAGTACTCTACGTACTAGGACTTCTGTCCAAGAATGGTGTCCGCGACGGGAGGGCAATGGTCGAGCAAGCAGGTTTCCCTAGTAAACCTTGTATGGTAAACATACCCAAGCGTGTCCGTATGCACGCAACGATAGTCACGAACGGGCACATACCTAGGGAAAGTACTCTACGTACTAGGACTTCTGTCCAAGAATGGTGTCCGCGACGGGAGGGCAATGGTCGAGCAAGCAGGTTTCCCTAGTAAACCTTGTATGGTAAACATACCCAAGCTGTCCGTATGCACGCAACGATAGTCACGAACGGGCACATACCTAGGGAAAGTACTCTACGTACTAGGACTTCTGTCCAAGAATGGTGTCCGCGACGGGAGGGCAATGGTCGAGCAAGCAGGTTTCCCTAGTAAACTTTGTATGGTAAACATACCCAAGCGTGTCCGTATGCACGCAACGATAGTCACGAACGGGCACATACCTAGGGAAAGTACTCTACGTACTAGGACTTCTGTCCAAGAATGGTGTCCGCGACGGGAGGGCAAATGGGTCGAGCAAGCAGGTTTCCCTAGTAAACCTTGTATGGTAAACATACCCAAGCGTGTCCGTATGCACGCAACGATAGTCACGAACGGGCACATACCTAGGGAAAGTACTCTACGTACTAGGATTCTGTCCAAGAATGGTGTCCGCGACGGGAGGGCAATGGTCGAGCAAGCAGGTTTCCCTAGTAAACCTTGTATGGTAAAACATACCAAGCGTGTCCGTATGCACGCAACGATAGTCACGAACGGGCACATACCTAGGGAAAGTACTCTACGTACTAGGACTTCTGTCCAAGAATGGTGTCCGCGCCGGTCGGGGGAAGCAGGTTGCTATATGGCAAACAAGTTAATAGCTACTTAAGAGAACGAAAGTTACGTGGATGGAACAAAACGTGTGCCTAGATTACTTCCTGGTTCCCTAGTAAACCTTGTATGGGAAACATACCCAAGCGTGTCCGTATGCACGCAACGATAGTCACGAACGGGCATACCTAGGGAAAGTACTTACGTACTAGGACTTCTGTCCAAGAATGGTGTCCGCGACGGGAGGGCAATGGTCGAGAAGCAGGTTCCCTAGTAAACCTGTATGGTAAACATACCCAAGCGTGTCCGTATGCACGCAACGATAGTCACGAACGGGCACATACCTAGGG
>NW_024428207.1:0-36419 GCF_017562075.2 Anopheles merus | reverse complement strand
ACCATCCAAATTGATACCAATGCTTTGGTTTGATGTGCCTTGAGGTCCCACGTTAATAAAAACAAGATTTGACGACTTTGTGTTTTGGTCAAAATTCAAGCATGGTCACTGGAATGGGTGCATTTTGGAAGAAAACGGTCCAACTTTAAACGGCCATAACTTTTGAACCAGAAGAGCTAGAGACGTAATTTTTTCACCGTTGGAAAGGAAATTAAATTTTGGGACACGAAAATTTTCTTGGATTCAAGATCAGAGCGAAGAGGAACATATAGTAAATGGCCTCTGAAGTTGAAGGTTTGGGTAAAGTCCCAAATCCTTAGGGGGACGATGGACCCACCATGAAACTTTTTCTCACCAAAACCATCAAATTGGTACCATCGCTTTGGTTTGAGTGCCTTGAGGGTCCCACGTTAATAAAAAAAAGATTTGACGACTTTGTGTTTTGGTCAAATTTCAAGCATGGTCACGGGAATGGGTGCATTTTGGAAGAAAAACGGTCCAACTTTAAACGGCCATAACTTTTGAACCAGAAGAGCTAGAGACGTAATTTTTTTAACCGTTGGAAAGGAAATTAATTTTGGGACACGAAAATTTTCTTGGATTCAAGATCAGAGCGAAGGAACATATAGTAAATGGCCTCTGAAGTTGAAAGTTTTGGTAAAGTCCCCAAATCCCATAAGGGCACGATGGACCCACCATGAAACTTTTTTCTCACCAAAACCATCCAAATTGGTACCAATCGCTTTGGTTTGATGTGCTTGAGGTCCCACGTTAATAAAAACAAGATTGACGACTTTGTGTTTTGGTCAAAATTTCAAGCATGGTCACTGGAATGGGTGCATTTTGGGAAGAAAAACGGTCCAACTTTAACGGCCATAACTTGAACCAGAAGAGCTAGAGAAGTAATTTTTCACCGTTGGAAAGGAAATTAAATTTTGGGACACGAAAATTTTCTTGGATTCAAGATCAGAGCGAAGGACATATAGTAATGGCCTCTGAAGTTGAAGGTTTTTGGTAAAGTCCCAAATCCCATAGGGAGGACGATGACCCACCATGAAACTTTTTTTCTCACCAAAACATCCAAATTGATCAATTGCTTGGTTTGATGTGCCTTGAGGTCCCACGTTAATAAAAACAAGATTTGACGTTTGTGTTTTGGTCAAAATTTCAAGCATGGTCACTGGAATGGGTGCATTTTGGAAGAAAAACGGCCAACTTTAAACGGCCATAACTTTTGAACCAGAAGAGCTAGAGACGTAATTTTTTCACCGTTGGAAAGGAAATTAAATTTTGGGACACGAAAATTTCTTGGATTCAAGATCAGAGCGAAGGAACATAGAGTAAATGGCCTCTGAAGTTGAAGGTTTTGGTAAAGTCTCCAAATCCCATAGGGGGGACGATGACCCACATGAAACTTTTTTCTCGCGAAAACCATCCAAAATGATACCAATTGCTTTGGTTTGATGTGCCTTGAGGTCCCACGTTGTTGAAAACAAGATTTGACGACTTTGTGTTTTGGTCAAAATTTCAAGCATGGTCACTGGAATGGGTGCATTTTGGAAGAAAAACGGTCCAACTTAAACGGCCATAACTTTTGAACCAGAAGAGCTAGAGACGTAATTTTTTCACCGTTGGAAAGGAAATTAAATTTGGGACACGAAAATTTTCTTGGATTCAAGATCAGAGCGAAGGAATTATAGTAAATGGCCTCTGAAGTTGAAGGTTTTGGTAAAGTCCCCAAATCCATAAGGGGGCACCTTGGACCCACCATGAAACTTTTTTCTCACCAAAACCATCCAAATGGTACCAATCGCTTTGGTTTGATGTGCCTTGAGGGCCCACGTTAATAAAAACAAGATTTGACGACTTTGTGTTTGGTCAAAATTTCAAGCATGGTCACTGGAATGGGTGCATTTTGGAAGAAAAACGGTCCAACTTTAAACGGCCATACTTTTGAACCAGAAGAGCTAGAGACGTAATTTTTTCACCGTTGGAAAGGAAATTAAATTTTGGGACACGAAAATTTTCTGGATTCAAGATCAGAGCGAAGGAACATATAGTAAATGGCCTCTGAAGTTGAAGGTTTTGGTAAAGTCTCCAAATCCCATAGGGGGACGATGGACCACCATGAAACTTTTTTCTCACCAAAACCATCCAAATTGGATACCAATCGCTTTGGTTTGATGTGCCTTGAGGTCCCGTTAATAAAAACAAGATTTGACGACTTTGTGTTTTGGTCAAAATTTCAAGCATGGTCACTGGAATGGGTGCATTTTGGAAGAAAAACGGTCCAACTTTAAACGGCCATAACTTTTGAACCAGAAGAGCTAGAGACGTAATTTTTTCACCGTTGGAAAGGAAATTAATTTTGGGACACGAAAATTGTCTTGGATTCAAGATCAGAGCGAAGGAACATATAGTAAATGGCCTCTGAAGTTGAAGGTTTTGGTAAAGTCCCCAATCCCTTAGGGGGACCTTGGACCCACCATGAAACTTTTTTCTCACCAAAACCATCCAAATTGGTACCAATCGCTTGGTTTGATGTGCCTTGAGGTCCCACGTTAATAAAAACAAGATTTGACGACTTTGTGTTTTGGTCAAAATTTCAAGCATGGTCACTGGAATGGGTGCATTTGGAAGAAAAACGGTCCAACTTTAAACGGCCATAACTTTTGAACCAGAAGAGCTAGAGACGTAATTTTTTCACCGTTGGAAAGGAAATTAAATTTTGGGACACGAAAATTTTCTTGGATTCAAGATCAGAGCGAAGGAACATATAGTAAATGGCCTCTGAAGTTGAAGGTTTTGGTAAAGTCTCCAAATCCCATAGGGAGGACGATGACCCACCATGAAACTTTTTTCTCACCAAAACCATCCAAATTGATACCAATTGCTTTGGTTTGATGTGCCTTGAGGTCCCACGTTAATAAAAACAAGATTTGACGACTTTGTGTTTTGGTCAAAATTTCAAGCATGGTCACTGGAATGGGTGCATTTTGGAAGAAAAAAACGGTCCAACTTTAAACGGCCATAACTTTTGAACCAGAAGAGCTAGAGACGTAATTTTTTCACCGTTGGAAAGGAAATTAAATTTTGGGACACGAAAATTTTCTTGGATTCAAGATCAGAGCGAAGGAACATATAGTAAATGGCCTCTGAAGTTGAAGGTTTTGGTAAAGTCTCCAAATCCCATAGGGGGGACGATGACCCACCATGAAACTTTTTTCTCGCGAAAACCATCCAAATTGATACCAATTGCTTTGGTTTGATGTGCCTTGAGGTCCCATGTTGTTGAAAACAAGATTTGACGACTTTGTGTTTTGGTCAAAATTTCAAGCATGGTCACTGGAATGGGTGCATTTTGGAAGAAAAACGGTCCAACTTTAAACGGCCATAACTTTTGAACCAGAAGAGCTAGAGACGTAATTTTTTCAACCGTTGGAAAGGAAATTAAATTTTGGACACGAAAATTTTCTTGGATTCAAGATCAGAGCGAAGGAACATATAGTAAATGGCCTCTGAAGTTGAAGGTTTTGGTAAAGTCTCCAAATCCCATAAGGGGCACGATGACCCACCATGAAACTTTTTTCTCACGCAAAACCATCCAAATTGATACCAATCGCTTTGGTTTGATGTGCCTTGAGGTCCCACGTTAATAAAAACAAGATTTGACGACTTTGTGTTTTGGTCAAAATTTCAAGCATGGTCACTGGAATGGGTGCATTTTGGAAGAAAAAACGGTCCAACTTTAAACGGCCATAACTTTTGAACCAGAAGAGCTAGAGACGTAATTTTTTCACCGTTGGAAAGGAAATTAAATTTGGGACACGAAAATTTTCTTGGATTCAAGATCAGAGCGAAGGAACATATAGTAAATGGCCTCTGAAGTTGAAGGTTTTGGTAAAGTCCCCAAATCCCATAGGGGGCACTTGACCCACCATGAAACTTTTTTCTCACCAAAACCATCCAAATTGGTACCAATCGCTTTGGTTTGATGTGCCTTGAGGTCCCACGTTAATAAAAACAAGATTTGACGACTTTGTGTTTTGGTCAAAATTTCAAGCATGGTCACTGGAATGGGTGCATTGGAAGAAAAACGGTCCAACTTTAAACGGCCATAACTTTTGAACCAGAAGAGCTAGAGACGTAATTTTTTCACCGTTGGAAAGGAAATTAAATTTTGGGACACGAAATTTTCTTGGATTCAAGATCAGAGCGAAGGAACATAGAGTAAATGGCCTCTGAAGTTGAAGGTTTTGGTAAAGTCTCCAAATCCCATAGGGGGGACGATGACCCACCATGAAACTTTTTTCTCGCAAAAACCATCCAAATTGATACCAATTGCTTTGGTTTGATGTGCCTTGAGGTCCCACGTTAATAAAAACAAGATTTGACGACTTTGTGTTTTGGTCAAAATTTCAAGCATGGTCACTGGAATGGGTGCATTTTGGAAGAAAAACGGTCCAACTTTAAACGGCCATAACTTTTGAACCAGAAGAGCTAGAGACGTAATTTTTTCACCGTTGGAAAGGAAATTAAATTTTGGGACACGAAAATTTTCTTGGATTCAAGATCAGAGCGAAGGAACATATAGTAAATGGCCTCTGAAGTTGAAGGTTTTGGTAAAGTCCCCAAATCCCTTAAGGGGCACCTTGGACCCACCATGAAACTTTTTTCTCACAAAAAACCATCCAAATTGGTACCAATCGCTTTGGTTTGATGTGCCTTGAGGTCCCACGTTAATAAAAACAAGATTTGACGACTTTGTGTTTTGGTCAAAATTTCAAGCATGGTCACTGGAATGGGTGCATTTTGGAAGAAAAACGGTCCAACTTTAAACGGCCATAACTTTTGAACCAGAAGAGCTAGAGACGTAATTTTTTCACCGTTGGAAAGGAAATTAAATTTTGGGACACGAAAATTGTCTTGGATTCAAGATCAGAGCGAAGGAACATATAGTAAATGGCCTCTGAAGTTGAAGGTTTTGGTAAAGTCCCCAAATCCCTTAAGGGGCACCTTGGACCCACCATGAAACTTTTTTCTCACCAAAACCATCCAAATTGGTACCAATCGCTTTGGTTTGATGTGCCTTGAGGTCCCACGTTAATAAAAACAAGATTTGACGACTTTGTGTTTTGGTCAAAATTTCAAGCATGGTCACTGGAATGGGTGCATTTTGGAAGAAAAACGGTCCAACTTTAAACGGCCATAACTTTTGAACCAGAAGAGCTAGAGACGTAATTTTTCACCGTTGGAAAGGAAATTAAATTTTGGGACACGAAAATTTTCTTGGATTCAAGATCAGAGCGAAGGAACATAGAGTAAATGGCCTCTGAAGTTGAAGGTTTTGGTAAAGTCTCCAAATCCCATAGGGAGGACGATGACCCACCATGAAACTTTTTTCTCACCAAAACCATCCAAATTGATACCAATTGCTTTGGTTTGATGTGCCTTGAGGTCCCACGTTAATAAAACAAGATTTGACGACTTTGTGTTTTGGTCAAAATTTCAAGCATGGTCACTGGAATGGGTGCATTTTGGAAGAAAAACGGTCCAACTTTAAACGGCCATAACTTTTGAACCAGAAGAGCTAGAGACGTAATTTTTTCACCGTTGGAAAGGAAATTAAATTTTGGGACACGAAAATTTTCTTGGATTCAAGATCAGAGCGAAGGAACATAGAGTAAATGGCCTCTGAAGTTGAAGGTTTTGGTAAAGTCTCCAAATCCCATAGGGGGGACGATGACCCACCATGAAACTTTTTTCTCGCAAAAACCATCCAAATTGATACCAATTGCTTTGGTTTGATGTGCCTTGAGGTCCCACGTTAATAAAAACAAGATTTGACGACTTTGTGTTTTGGTCAAAATTTCAAGCATGGTCACTGGAATGGGTGCATTTTGGAAGAAAAACGGTCCAACTTTAAACGGCCATAACTTTTGAACCAGAAGAGCTAGAGACGTAATTTTTTCACCGTTGGAAAGGAAATTAAATTTTGGGACACGAAAATTGTCTTGGATTCAAGATCAGAGCGAAGGAACATATAGTAAATGGCCTCTGAAGTTGAAGGTTTTGGTAAAGTCCCCAAATCCCTTAAGGGCACCTTGACCCACCATGAAACTTTTTCTCACCAAAACCATCCAAATTGTACCAATCGCTTTGGTTTGATGTGCCTTGAGGTCCCACGTTAATAAAAACAAGATTTGACGACTTTGTGTTTTGGTCAAAATTTCAAGCATGGTCACTGGAATGGGTGCATTTTGGAAGAAAAACGGTCCAACTTTAAACGGCCATAACTTTTGAACCAGAAGAGCTAGAGACGTAATTTTTTCACCGTTGGAAAGGAAATTAAATTTTGGACACGAAAATTTTCTTGGATTCAAGATCAGAGCGAAGGAACATATAGTAAATGGCCTCTGAAGTTGAAGGTTTTGGTAAAGTCCCCAAATCCCTTAAGGGGCACCTTGGACCCACCATGAAACTTTTTTCTCACCAAAACCATCCAAATTGGTACCAATCGCTTTGGTTTGATGTGCCTTGAGGTCCCACGTTAATAAAAACAAGATTTGACGACTTTGTGTTTTGGTCAAAATTTCAAGCATGGTCACTGGAATGGGTGCATTTTGGAAGAAAAACGGTCCAACTTTAAACGGCCATAACTTTTGAACCAGAAGAGCTAGAGACGTAATTTTTTCACCGTTGGAAAGGAAATTAAATTTTGGGACACGAAAATTTTCTTGGATTCAAGATCAGAGCGAAGGAACATAGAGTAAATGGCCTCTGAAGTTGAAGGTTTTGGTAAAGTCTCCAAATCCCATAGGGAGGACGATGACCCACCATGAAACTTTTT
This sequence comes from Anopheles merus, assembly GCF_017562075.2. Taxonomy (NCBI): domain Eukaryota; kingdom Metazoa; phylum Arthropoda; class Insecta; order Diptera; family Culicidae; genus Anopheles; species Anopheles merus. The sequence goes on along the minus strand of NW_024428207.1, from coordinate 29,569 downwards.
TCTCACAAAACCATCCAAATTGATACCAATTGCTTTGGTTTGATGTGCCTTGAGGTCCCACGTTAATAAAAACAAGATTTGACGACTTTGTGTTTTGGTCAAAATTTCAAGCATGGTCACTGGAATGGGTGCATTTTGGAAGAAAAACGGTCCAACTTTAAACGGCCATAACTTTTGAACCAGAAGAGCTAGAGACGTAATTTTTTCACCGTTGGAAAGGAAATTAAATTTTGGGACACGAAAATTTTCTTGGATTCAAGATCAGAGCGAAGGAACATAGAGTAAATGGCCTCTGAAGTTGAAGGTTTTGGTAAAGTCTCCAAATCCCATAGGGGGGACGATGACCCACCATGAAACTTTTTTCTCGCGAAAACCATCCAAATTGATACCAATTGCTTTGGTTTGATGTGCCTTGAGGTCCCATGTTGTTGAAAACAAGATTTGAGACTTTGTGTTTTGGTCAAAATTTCAAGCATGGTCACTGGAATGGGTGCATTTTGGAAGAAAAACGGTCCAACTTTAAACGGCCATAACTTTTGAACCAGAAGAGCTAGAGACGTAATTTTTTCACCGTTGGAAAGGAAATTAAATTTTGGGACACGAAAATTGTCTTGGATTCAAGATCAGAGCGAAGGAATTTATAGTAAATGGCCTCTGAAGTTGAAGGTTTTGGTAAAGTCCCCAAATCCCTTAAGGGGCACCTGGACCCACCATGAAACTTTTTTCTCACCAAAACCATCCAAATTGGTACCAATCGCTTTGGTTTGATGTGCCTTGAGGTCCCACGTTAATAAAAACAAGATTTGACGACTTTGTGTTTTGGTCAAAATTTCAAGCATGGTCACTGGAATGGGTGCATTTTGGAAGAAAAACGGTCCAACTTTAAACGGCCATAACTTTTGAACCAGAAGAGCTAGAGACGTAATTTTTTCACCGTTGGAAAGGAAATTAAATTTTGGGACACGAAAATTTTCTTGGATTCAAGATCAGAGCGAAGGAACATATAGTAAATGGCCTCTGAAGTTGAAGGTTTTGGTAAAGTCCCCAAATCCCTAAGGGCACCTTGGACCCACCATGAAACTTTTTTCTCACCAAAACCATCCAAATTGGTACCAATCGCTTTGGTTTGATGTGCCTTGAGGTCCCACGTTAATAAAAACAAGATTTGACGACTTTGTGTTTTGGTCAAAATTTCAAGCATGGTCACTGGAATGGGTGCATTTTGGAAGAAAAACGGTCCAACTTTAAACGGCCATAACTTTTGAACCAGAAGAGCTAGAGACGTAATTTTTTCACCGTTGGAAAGGAAATTAAATTTTGGGACACGAAAATTGTCTTGGATTCAAGATCAGAGCGAAGGAACATATAGTAAATGGCCTCTGAAGTTGAAGGTTTTGGTAAAGTCCCCAAATCCCTTAAGGGGCACCTTGGACCCACCATGAAACTTTTTTCTCACCAAAACCATCCAAATTGGTACCAATCGCTTTGGTTTGATGTGCCTTGAGGTCCCACGTTAAAAAAACAAGATTTGACGACTTTGTGTTTTGGTCAAAATTTCAAGCATGGTCACTGGAATGGGTGCATTTTGGAAGAAAAACGGTCCAACTTTAAACGGCCATAACTTTTGAACCAGAAGAGCTAGAGACGTAATTTTTTCACCGTTGGAAAGGAAATTAAATTTTGGGACACGAAAATTTTCTTGGATTCAAGATCAGAGCGAAGGAACATAGAGTAAATGGCCTCTGAAGTTGAAGGTTTTGGTAAAGTCTCCAAATCCCATAGGGGGGACGATGACCCACCATGAAACTTTTTTCTCACCAAAACCATCCAAATTGATACCAATTGCTTTGGTTTGATGTGCCTTGAGGTCCCACGTTAATAAAAACAAGATTTGACGACTTTGTGTTTTGGTCAAAATTTCAAGCATGGTCACTGGAATGGGTGCATTTTGGAAGAAAAACGGTCCAACTTTAAACGGCCATAACTTTTGAACCAGAAGAGCTAGAGACGTAATTTTTTCACCGTTGGAAAGGAAATTAAATTTTGGGACACGAAAATTTTCTTGGATTCAAGATCAGAGCGTAGGAACATATAGTAAATGGCCTCTGAAGTTGAAGGTTTTGGTAAAGTCTCCAAATCCCATAGGGGGGACGATGACCCACCATGAAACTTTTTTCTCGCGAAAACCATCCAAATTGATACCAATCGCTTTGGTTTGATGTGCCTTGAGGTCCCATGTTGTTAAAAACAAGATTTGACGACTTTGTGTTTTGGTCAAAATTTCAAGCATGGTCACTGGAATGGGTGCATTTTGGAAGAAAAACGGTCCAACTTTAAACGGCCATAACTTTTGAACCAGAAGAGCTAGAGACGTAATTTTTTCACCGTTGGAAAGGAAATTAAATTTTGGGACACGAAAATTTTCTTGGATTCAAGATCAGAGCGAAGGAACATATAGTAAATGGCCTCTGAAGTTGAAGGTTTTGGTAAAGTCTCCAAATCCCATAGGGGGGACGATGACCCACCATGAAACTTTTTTCCCGCGAAAACCATCCAAATTGATACCAATTGCTTTGGTTTGATGTGCCTTGAGGTCCCACGTTAATAAAAACAAGATTTGACGACTTTGTGTTTTGGTCAAAATTTCAAGCATGGTCACTGGAATGGGTGCATTTTGGAAGAAAAACGGTCCAACTTTAAACGGCCATAACTTTTGAACCAGAAGAGCTAGAGACGTAATTTTTTCACCGTTGGAAAGGAAATTAAATTTTGGGACACAAAAATTTTCTTGGATTCAAGATCAGAGCGAAGGAACATATAGTAAATGGCCTCTGAAGTTGAAGGTTTTGGTAAAGTCTCCAAATCCCATAGGGGGGACGATGACCCACCATGAAACTTTTTTCTCGCGAAAACCATCCAAATTGATACCAATTGCTTTGGTTTGATGTGCCTTGAGGTCCCACGTTAATAAAAACAAGATTTGACGACTTTGTGTTTTGGTCAAAATTTCAAGCATGGCCACTAGGAGGGTGCGTTTTTGGAAAAAAAACCTCTAACTTTAAACGGCCATAACTTTTGAACCAGAAGAGCTAGAGACGTAATTTTTTCACCGTTGGAAAGGAAATTAAATTTTGGGACACGAAAATTTTCTTGGATTCAAGATCAGAGCGAAGGAACATATAGTAAATGGCCTCTGAAGTTGAAGGTTTTGGTAAAGTCTCCAAATCCCATAAGGGGGACGATGACCCACCATGAAACTTTTTTCTCGCGAAAACCATCCAAATTGATACCAATTGCTTTGGTTTGATGTGCCTTGAGGTCCCATGTTGTTGAAAACAAGATTTGACGACTTTGTGTTTTGGTCAAAATTTCAAGCATGGTCACTGGAATGGGTGCTTTTTGGAAGAAAAAACGTCTAACTTTAAACGGCCATAACTTTTGAACCAGAAGAGCTAGAGACGTAATTTTTTCACCGTTGGAAAGGAAATTAAATTTTGGGACACGAAAATTTTCTTGGATTCAAGATCAGAGCGAAAGAACATAGAGTAAATGGCCTCTGAAGTTGAAGGTTTTGGTAAAGTCTCCAAATCCCATAGGGGGGACGATGACCCACCATGAAACTTTTTTTCCCGCGAAAACCATCCAAATTGATACCAATTGCTTTGGTTTGATGTGCCTTGAGGTCCCATGTTGTTAAAAACAAGATTTGACGACTTTGTGTTTTGGTCAAAATTTCAAGCATGGTCACTGGAATGGGTGCATTTTGGAAGAAAAACGGTCCAACTTTAAACGGCCATAACTTTTGAACCAGAAGAGCTAGAGACGTAATTTTTTCACCGTTGGAAAGGAAATTAAATTTTGGGACACGAAAATTTTCTTGGATTCAAGATCAGAGCGTAGGAACATATAGTAAATGGCCTCTGAAGTTGAAGGTTTTGGTAAAGTCTCCAAATCCCATAGGGGGGACGATGACCCACCATGAAACTTTTTTACCGCGAAAACCATCCAAATTGATACCAATTGCTTTGGTTTGATGTGCCTTGAGGTCCCACGTTAATAAAAACAAGATTTGACGACTTTGTGTTTTGGTCAAAATTTCAAGCATGGTCACTGGAATGGGTGCATTTTGGAAGAAAAACGGTCCAACTTTAAACGGCCATAACTTTTGAACCAGAAGAGCTAGAGACGTAATTTTTTCACCGTTGGAAAGGAAATTAAATTTTGGGACTCAAAAATTTTCTTGGATTCAAGATCAGAGCGTAGGAACATATAGTAAATGGCCTCTGAAGTTGAAGGTTTTGGTAAAGTCTCCAAATCCCATAGGGGGGACGATGACCCACCATGAAACTTTTTTCTCGCGAAAACCATCCAAATTGATACCAATTGCTTTGGTTTGATGTGCCTTGAGGTCCCACGTTAATAAAAACAAGATTTGACGACTTTGTGTTTTGGTCAAAATTTCAACCATGGCCACTAGGAGGAGGGGCGTTTTTGGAAAAAAAACCTCTAACTTTAAACGGCCATAACTTTTGAACCAGAAGAGCTAGAGACATAATTTTTTCACCGTTGGAAAGGGAATTAAATTTTGGGACACGAAAATTTTCTTGGATTCAAGATCAGAGCGAAGGAACATATAGTAAATGGCCTCTGAAGTTGAAGGTTTTGGTAAAGTCTCCAAATCCCATAAGGGGGACGATGACCCACCATGAAACTTTTATCTCGCGAAAACCATCCAAATTGATACCTTTTGCTTTGGTTTGATGTGCCTTGAGGTCCCATGTTGTTGAAAACAAGATTTGACGACTTTGTGTTTTGGTCAAAATTTCAAGCATGGTCACTGGAATGGGTGCTTTTTGGAAGAAAAACGTCTAACTTTAAACGGCCATAACTTCTGACCCAGAAGAGCTAGAGACGTAATTTTTTCACCGTTGGAAAGGAATTAAATTTTGGGACACGAAAATTTTCTTGGATTCAAGATCAGAGCGAAGGAACATAGAGTAAATGGCCTCTGAAGTTGAAGGTTTTGGTAAAGTCTCCAAATCCCATAGGGGGGACGATGACCCACCATGAAACTTTTTTCCCGCGAAAACCATCCAAATTGATACCAATTGCTTTGGTTTGATGTGCCTTGAGGTCCCACGTTAATAAAAACAAGATTTGACGACTTTGTGTTTTGGTCAAAATTTCAAGCATGGTCACTGGAATGGGTGCTTTTTGGAAGAAAAAACGTCTAACTTTAAACGGCCATAACTTTTGAACCAGAAGAGCTAGAGACGTAATTTTTTCACCGTTGGAAAGGAAATTAAATTTTGGGACACGAAAATTTTCTTGGATTCAAGATCAGAGCGAAAGAACATAGAGTAAATGGCCTCTGAAGTTGAAGGTTTTGGTAAAGTCTCCAAATCCCATAGGGGGGACGATGACCCACCATGAAACTTTTTTCCCGCGAAAACCATCCAAATTGATACCAATTGCTTTGGTTTGATGTGCCTTGAGGTCCCACGTTAATAAAAACAAGATTTGACGACTTTGTGTTTTGGTCAAAATTTCAAGCATGGTCACTGGAATGGGTGCATTTTGGAAGAAAAACGGTCCAACTTTAAACGGCCATAACTTTTGAACCAGAAGAGCTAGAGACGTAATTTTTTCACCGTTGGAAAGGAAATTAAATTTTGGGACTCGAAATTTTCTTGGATTCAAGATCAGAGCGGAGGAACATATAGTAAATGGCCTCTGAAGTTGAAGGTTTTGGTAAAGTCTCCAAATCCCATAGGGGGGACGATGACCCACCATGAAACTTTTTTCTCGCGAAAACCATCCAAATTGATACCAATTGCTTTGGTTTGATGTGCCTTGAGGTCCCACGTTAATAAAAACAAGATTTGACGACTTTGTGTTTTGGTCAAAATTTCAAGCATGGTCACTGGAATGGGTGCATTTTGGAAGAAAAACGGTCCAACTTTAAACGGCCATAACTTTTGAACCAGAAGAGCTAGAGACGTAATTTTTTCACCGTTGGAAAGGAAATTAAATTTTGGGACACGAAAATTTTCTTGGATTCAAGATCAGAGCGTAGGAACATATAGTAAATGGCCTCTGAAGTTGAAGGTTTTGGTAAAGTCTCCAAATCCCATAGGGGGGACGATGACCCACCATGAAACTTTTTTCCCGCGAAAACCATCCAAATTGATACCAATTGCTTTGGTTTGATGTGCCTTGAGGTCCCACGTTAATAAAAACAAGATTTGACGACTTTGTGTTTTGGTCAAAATTTCAAGCATGGTCACTGGAATGGGTGCATTTTGGAAGAAAAACGGTCCAACTTTAAACGGCCATAACTTTGGAACCAGAAGAGCTAGAGACGTAATTTTTTCACCGTTGGAAAGGAAATTAAATTTTGGGACTCAAAAATTTTCTTGGATTCAAGATCAGAGCGTAGGAACATATAGTAAATGGCCTCTGAAGTTGAAGGTTTTGGTAAAGTCTCCAAATCCCATAGGGGGGACGATGACCCACCATGAAACTTTTTTCTCGCGAAAACCATCCAAATTGATACCAATTGCTTTGGTTTGATGTGCCTTGAGGTCCCACGTTAATAAAAACAAGATTTGACGACTTTGTGTTTTGGTCAAAATTTCAACCATGGCCACTAGGAGAGGTGCGTTTTTGGAAAAAAAACCTCTAACTTTAAACGGCCATAACTTTTGAACCAGAAGAGCTAGAGACATAATTTTTTCACCGTTGGAAAGGGAATTAAATTTTGGGACACGAAAACTTTCTTGGATTCAAGATCAGAGCGAAGGAACATATAGTAAATGGCCTCTGAAGTTGAAGGTTTTGGTAAAGTCTCCAAATCCCATAAGGGGGACGATGACCCACCATGAAACTTTTATCTCGCGAAAACCATCCAAATTGATACCTTTTGCTTTGGTTTGATGTGCCTTGAGGTCCCATGTTGTTGAAAACAAGATTTGACGACTTTGTGTTTTGGTCAAAATTTCAAGCATGGTCACTGGAATGGGTGCTTTTTGGAAGAAAAACGTCTAACTTTAAACGGCCATAACTTCTGACCCAGAAGAGCTAGAGACGTAATTTTTTCACCGTTGGAAAGGGAATTAAATTTTGGGACACGAAAATTTTCTTGGATTCAAGATCAGAGCGAAGGAACATAGAGTAAATGGCCTCTGAAGTTGAAGGTTTTGGTAAAGTCTCCAAATCCCATAGGGGGGACGATGACCCACCATGAAACTTTTTTCCCGCGAAAACCATCCAAATTGATACCAATTGCTTTGGTTTGATGTGCCTTGAGGTCCCACGTTAATAAAAACAAGATTTGACGACTTTGTGTTTTGGTCAAAATTTCAAGCATGGTCACTGGAATGGGTGCATTTTGGAAGAAAAACGGTCCAACTTTAAACGGCCATAACTTTGGAACCAGAAGAGCTAGAGACGTAATTTTTTCACCGTTGGAAAGGAAATTAAATTTTGGGACTCAAAAATTTTCTTGGATTCAAGATCAGAGCGTAGGAACATATAGTAAATGGCCTCTGAAGTTGAAGGTTTTGGTAAAGTCTCCAAATCCCATAGGGGGGACGATGACCCACCATGAAACTTTTTTCTCGCGAAAACCATCCAAATTGATACCAATTGCTTTGGTTTGATGTGCCTTGAGGTCCCACGTTAATAAAAACAAGATTTGACGACTTTGTGTTTTGGTCAAAATTTCAACCATGGCCACTAGGAGAGGTGCGTTTTTGGAAAAAAAACCTCTAACTTTAAACGGCCATAACTTTTGAACCAGAAGAGCTAGAGACATAATTTTTTCACCGTTGGAAAGGGAATTAAATTTTGGGACACGAAAATTTTCTTGGATTCAAGATCAGAGCGAAGGAACATATAGTAAATGGCCTCTGAAGTTGAAGGTTTTGGTAAAGTCTCCAAATCCCATAAGGGGGACGATGACCCACCATGAAACTTTTATCTCGCGAAAACCATCCAAATTGATACCTTTTGCTTTGGTTTGATGTGCCTTGAGGTCCCATGTTGTTGAAAACAAGATTTGACGACTTTGTGTTTTGGTCAAAATTTCAAGCATGGTCACTGGAATGGGTGCTTTTTGGAAGAAAAACGTCTAACTTTAAACGGCCATAACTTCTGACCCAGAAGAGCTAGAGACGTAATTTTTTCACCGTTGGAAAGGGAATTAAATTTTGGGACACGAAAATTTTCTTGGATTCAAGATCAGAGCGAAGGAACATAGAGTAAATGGCCTCTGAAGTTGAAGGTTTTGGTAAAGTCTCCAAATCCCATAGGGGGGACGATGACCCACCATGAAACTTTTTTCCCGCGAAAACCATCCAAATTGATACCAATTGCTTTGGTTTGATGTGCCTTGAGGTCCCACGTTAATAAAAACAAGATTTGACGACTTTGTGTTTTGGTCAAAATTTCAAGCATGGTCACTGGAATGGGTGCTTTTTGGAAGAAAAAACGTCTAACTTTAAACGGCCATAACTTTTGAACCAGAAGAGCTAGAGACGTAATTTTTTCACCGTTGGAAAGGGAATTAAATTTTGGGACACGAAAATTTTCTTGGATTCAAGATCAGAGCGAAGGAACATAGAGTAAATGGCCTCTGAAGTTGAAGGTTTTGGTAAAGTCTCCAAATCCCATAGGGGGGACGATGACCCACCATGAAACTTTTTTCCCGCGAAAACCATCCAAATTGATACCAATTGCTTTGGTTTGATGTGCCTTGAGGTCCCACGTTAATAAAAACAAGATTTGACGACTTTGTGTTTTGGTCAAAATTTCAAGCATGGTCACTGGAATGGGTGCATTTTGGAAGAAAAACGGTCCAACTTTAAACGGCCATAACTTTTGAACCAGAAGAGCTAGAGACGTAATTTTTTCACCGTTGGAAAGGAAATTAAATTTTGGGACTCGAAAATTTTCTTGGATTCAAGATCAGAGCGAAGGAACATATAGTAAATGGCCTCTGAAGTTGAAGGTTTTGGTAAAGTCTCCAAATCCCATAGGGGGGACGATGACCCACCATGAAACTTTTTTCTCGCGAAAACCATCCAAATTGATACCAATTGCTTTGGTTTGATGTGCCTTGAGGTCCCACGTTAATAAAAACAAGATTTGACGACTTTGTGTTTTGGTCAAAATTTCAAGCATGGTCACTGGAATGGGTGCATTTTGGAAGAAAAACGGTCCAACTTTAAACGGCCATAACTTTGGAACCAGAAGAGCTAGAGACGTAATTTTTTCACCGTTGGAAAGGAAATTAAATTTTGGGACACGAAAATTTTCTTGGATTCAAGATCAGAGCGTAGGAACATATAGTAAATGGCCTCTGAAGTTGAAGGTTTTGGTAAAGTCTCCAAATCCCATAGGGGGGACGATGACCCACCATGAAACTTTTTTCTCGCGAAAACCATCCAAATTGATACCAATCGCTTTGGTTTGATGTGCCTTGAGGTCCCATGTTGTTAAAAACAAGATTTGACGACTTTGTGTTTTGGTCAAAATTTCAAGCATGGTCACTGGAATGGGTGCATTTTGGAAGAAAAACGGTCCAACTTTAAACGGCCATAACTTTTGAACCAGAAGAGCTAGAGACGTAATTTTTTCACCGTTGGAAAGGAAATTAAAAGTTGCACAATGCAAATTTTCTTAGATTTTCGATCAGAGCAACGCAGGCTATAGTAAATGGCCTTTGAAGTGAAGGGTTTCTAGAAACTGAAACAATCATGAAAATGTTGGTGAAACATGCCAAATGGTGATCCTAAGTACATTGGAGCTTGCAATAGCATCTGAAGTCATTCTGGAGTGCTTGGAAGACCCATGGGGACACTTGGAACAACGTCTGAAGTCATTCTGGAGTGCTTGGATGACCCATGGGGACACTTGGAACAACGTATGAAGTCATTCTGGAGTGCTTGGATGACCCATGGGGACTCTTGGCACAACGTCTGAAGTCATTCTGGAGTGCTTGGATGACCCTTGGGGACACTTGGCACAACGTCTGAAGTCATTCTGGAGTGCTTGGATGACCCTTGGGGACACTTGGAACAACGTCTGAAGTCATTCTGGAGTGCTTGGATGACCCATGGGGACACTTGGAACAACGTATGAAGTCATTATGGAGTGCTTGGATGACCCATGGGGACTCTTGGCACAACGTCTGAAGTCATTCTGGAGTGCTTGGATGACCCTTGGGGACACTTGGCACAACGTCTGAAGTCATTCTGGAGTGCTTGGATGACCCTTGGGGACACTTGGAACAACGTATGAAGTCATTCTGGAGTGCTTGGATGACCCATGGGGACACTTGGAACAACGTCTGAAGTCATTCTGGAGTGCTTGGATGACCCATGGGGACTCTTGGCACAACGTCTGAAGTCATTCTGGAGTGCTTGGATGACCCTTGGGGACACTTGGCACAACGTCTGAAGTCATTCTGGAGTGCTTGGATGACCCTTGGGGACTCTTGGAACAACGTCTGAAGTCATTCTGAAGTGCTTGGATGACCCTTGGGGACACTTGGAACAACGTCTGAAGTCATTCTGGAGTGCTTGGATGACCCATGGGGACACTTGGAACAACGTATGAAGTCATTCTGGAGTGCTTGGATGACCCATGGGGACTCTTGGCACAACGTCTGAAGTCATTCTGGAGTGCTTGGATGACCCTTGGGGACACTTGGCACAACGTCTGAAGTCATTCTGGAGTGCTTGGATGACCCTTGGGGACACTTGGAACAACGTATGAAGTCATTCTGGAGTGCTTGGATGACCCTTGGAGACACTTGGAACAACGTCTGAAGTCATTCTGGAGTGCTTGGATGACCCTTGGAGACACTTGGAACAACGTGTGGAGTCATTCTGGAGTGCTTGGATGACCCTTGGAGACACTTGGAACAACGTGTGGAGTCATTCTGGAGCGCTTGTTTTGACGAAAAAAATTGTTTTGCCGAAAAAATGTGAAATTTCAAACGGCCATAACTTTTGAACCAGAAGAGCTAGAGACTTAATTTTTTCACCGTTGGAAAGGAAATTAAAAGTTGCACGATGCAAATTTTCTTAGATTTTCGATCAGAGCAACGCAGGCTATAGTAAATGGCCTTTGAAGTGAAGGGTTTCTAGAAACTGAAACAATCATGAAAATGTTGGTGAAACATGCCAAATGGTGATCCTAAGTACATTGGAGCTTGCAATAGCATCTGAAGTCATTCTGGAGTGCTTGGAAGACCCATGGGGACACTTGGAACAACGTCTGAAGTCATTCTGGAGTGCTTGGATGACCCATGGGGACACTTGGAACAACGTATGAAGTCATTCTGGAGTGCTTGGATGACCCATGGGGACTCTTGGCACAACGTCTGAAGTCATTCTGGAGTGCTTGGATGACCCTTGGGACACTTGGCACAACGTGTGGAGTCATTCTGGAGTGCTTGGATGACCCTTGGAGACACTTGGAACAACGTCTGAAGTCATTCTGGAGTGCTTGGATGACCCATGGGGACACTTGGAACAACGTATGAAGTCATTCTGGAGTGCTTGGATGACCCTTGGGGACACTTGAAACAACGTGTGGAGTCATTCTGGAGCGCTTGTTTTGACGAAAAAAATTTGTTTTTGCGAAAAAATGTGAAATTTCAAACGGCCATAACTTTTGAACCAGAAGAGCTAGAGACTTAATTTTTTCACCGTTGGAAAGGAAATTCAAAGTTGCACAATGCAAATTTTCTTAGATTTTCGATCAGAGCAACGCAGGCTATAGTAAATGGCCTTTGAAGTGAAGGGTTTCTAGAAACTGAAACAATCATGAAAATGTTGGTGAAACATGCCAAATGGTGATCCTAAGTACATTGGAGCTTGCAATAGCATCTGAAGTCATTCTGGAGTGCTTGGAAGACCCATGGGGACACTTGGAACAACGTCTGAAGTCATTCTGGAGTGCTTGGATGACCCATGGGGACACTTGGAACAACGTATGAAGTCATTCTGGAGTGCTTGGATGACCCATGGGGACTCTTGGCACAACGTCTGAAGTCATTCTGGAGTGCTTGGATGACCCTTGGGGACACTTGGCACAACGTCTGAAGTCATTCTGGAGTGCTTGGATGACCCTTGGGGACACTTGGAACAACGTCTGAAGTCATTCTGGAGTGCTTGGATGACCCATGGGGACACTTGGAACAACGTATGAAGTCATTCTGGAGTGCTTGGATGACCCATGGGGACTCTTGGCACAACGTCTGAAGTCATTCTGGAGTGCTTGGATGACCCTTGGGGACACTTGGCACAACGTCTGAAGTCATTCTGGAGTGCTTGGATGACCCTTGGGACACTTGGAACAACGTATGAAGTCATTCTGGAGTGCTTGGATGACCCATGGGGACACTTGGAACAACGTCTGAAGTCATTCTGGAGTGCTTGGATGACCCATGGGGACTCTTGGCACAACGTCTGAAGTCATTCTGGAGTGCTTGGATGACCCTTGGGGACACTTGGCACAACGTCTGAAGTCATTCTGGAGTGCTTGGATGACCCTTGGGGACACTTGGCACAACGTCTGAAGTCATTCTGGAGTGCTTGGATGACCCTTGGGGACACTTGGAACAACGTCTGAAGTCATTCTGGAGTGCTTGGATGACCCATGGGGACACTTGGAACAACGTATGAAGTCATTCTGGAGTGCTTGGATGACCCATGGGGACTCTTGGCACAACGTCTGAAGTCATTCTGGAGTGCTTGGATGACCCTTGGGGACACTTGGCACAACGTCTGAAGTCATTCTGGAGTGCTTGGATGACCCTTGGGGACACTTGGAACAACGTATGAAGTCATTCTGGAGTGCTTGGATGACCCTTGGAGACACTTGGAACAACGTCTGAAGTCATTCTGGAGTGCTTGGATGACCCTTGGAGACACTTGGAACAACGTGTGGAGTCATTCTGGAGTGCTTGGATGACCCTTGGAGACACTTGGAACAACGTGTGGAGTCATTCTGGAGCGCTTGTTTTGACGAAAAAAAATTGTTTTGCCGAAAAAATGTGAAATTTCAAACGGCCATAACTTTTGAACCAGAAGAGCTAGAGACTTAATTTTTTCACCGTTGGAAAGGAAATTAAAAGTTGCACAATGCAAATTTTCTTAGATTTTCGATCAGAGCAACGCAGGCTATAGTAAATGGCCTTTGAAGTGAAGGGTTTCTAGAAACTGAAACAATCATGAAAATGTTGGTGAAACATGCCAAATGGTGATCCTAAGTACATTGGAGCTTGCAATAGCATCTGAAGTCATTCTGGAGTGCTTGGAAGACCCATGGGGACACTTGGAACAACGTCTGAAGTCATTCTGGAGTGCTTGGATGACCCATGGGGACACTTGGAACAACGTATGAAGTCATTCTGGAGTGCTTGGATGACCCATGGGGACTCTTGGCACAACGTCTGAAGTCATTCTGGAGTGCTTGGATGACCCTTGGGGACACTTGGCACAACGTCTGAAGTCATTCTGGAGTGCTTGGATGACCCTTGGGGACACTTGGAACAACGTCTGAAGTCATTCTGGAGTGCTTGGATGACCCATGGGGACACTTGGAACAACGTATGAAGTCATTATGGAGTGCTTGGATGACCCATGGGGACTCTTGGCACAACGTCTGAAGTCATTCTGGAGTGCTTGGATGACCCTTGGGGACACTTGGCACAACGTCTGAAGTCATTCTGGAGTGCTTGGATGACCCTTGGGGACACTTGGAACAACGTATGAAGTCATTCTGGAGTGCTTGGATGACCCATGGGGACACTTGGAACAACGTCTGAAGTCATTCTGGAGTGCTTGGATGACCCATGGGGACTCTTGGCACAACGTCTGAAGTCATTCTGGAGTGCTTGGATGACCCTTGGGGACACTTGGCACAACGTCTGAAGTCATTCTGGAGTGCTTGGATGACCCTTGGGGACTCTTGGAACAACGTCTGAAGTCATTCTGAAGTGCTTGGATGACCCTTGGGGACACTTGGAACAACGTCTGAAGTCATTCTGGAGTGCTTGGATGACCCATGGGGACACTTGGAACAACGTATGAAGTCATTCTGGAGTGCTTGGATGACCCATGGGGACTCTTGGCACAACGTCTGAAGTCATTCTGGAGTGCTTGGATGACCCTTGGGGACACTTGGCACAACGTCTGAAGTCATTCTGGAGTGCTTGGATGACCCTTGGGGACACTTGGAACAACGTATGAAGTCATTCTGGAGTGCTTGGATGACCCTTGGAGACACTTGGAACAACGTCTGAAGTCATTCTGGAGTGCTTGGATGACCCTTGGAGACACTTGGAACAACGTGTGGAGTCATTCTGGAGTGCTTGGATGACCCTTGGAGACACTTGGAACAACGTGTGGAGTCATTCTGGAGCGCTTGTTTTGACGAAAAAAAATTGTTTTGCCGAAAAAATGTGAAATTTCAAACGGCCATAACTTTTGAACCAGAAGAGCTAGAGACTTAATTTTTTCACCGTTGGAAAGGAAATTAAAAGTTGCACGATGCAAATTTTCTTAGATTTTCGATCAGAGCAACGCAGGCTATAGTAAATGGCCTTTGAAGTGAAGGGTTTCTAGAAACTGAAACAATCATGAAAATGTTGGTGAAACATGCCAAATGGTGATCCTAAGTACATTGGAGCTTGCAATAGCATCTGAAGTCATTCTGGAGTGCTTGGAAGACCCATGGGGACACTTGGAACAACGTCTGAAGTCATTCTGGAGTGCTTGGATGACCCATGGGGACACTTGGAACAACGTATGAAGTCATTCTGGAGTGCTTGGATGACCCATGGGGACTCTTGGCACAACGTCTGAAGTCATTCTGGAGTGCTTGGATGACCCTTGGGGACACTTGGCACAACGTGTGGAGTCATTCTGGAGTGCTTGGATGACCCTTGGAGACACTTGGAACAACGTCTGAAGTCATTCTGGAGTGCTTGGATGACCCATGGGGACACTTGGAACAACGTATGAAGTCATTCTGGAGTGCTTGGATGACCCTTGGGGACACTTGAAACAACGTGTGGAGTCATTCTGGAGCGCTTGTTTTGACGAAAAAAATTTGTTTTTGCGAAAAAATGTGAAATTTCAAACGGCCATAACTTTTGAACCAGAAGAGCTAGAGACTTAATTTTTTCACCGTTGGAAAGGAAATTCAAAGTTGCACAATGCAAATTTTCTTAGATTTTCGATCAGAGCAACGCAGGCTATAGTAAATGGCCTTTGAAGTGAAGGGTTTCTAGAAACTGAAACAATCATGAAAATGTTGGTGAAACATGCCAAATGGTGATCCTAAGTACATTGGAGCTTGCAATAGCATCTGAAGTCATTCTGGAGTGCTTGGAAGACCCATGGGGACACTTGGAACAACGTCTGAAGTCATTCTGGAGTGCTTGGATGACCCATGGGGACACTTGGAACAACGTATGAAGTCATTATGGAGTGCTTGGATGACCCATGGGGACTCTTGGCACAACGTCTGAAGTCATTCTGGAGTGCTTGGATGACCCTTGGGGACACTTGGCACAACGTCTGAAGTCATTCTGGAGTGCTTGGATGACCCTTGGGGACACTTGGAACAACGTATGAAGTCATTCTGGAGTGCTTGGATGACCCATGGGGACACTTGGAACAACGTCTGAAGTCATTCTGGAGTGCTTGGATGACCCATGGGGACTCTTGGCACAACGTCTGAAGTCATTCTGGAGTGCTTGGATGACCCTTGGGGACACTTGGCACAACGTCTGAAGTCATTCTGGAGTGCTTGGATGACCCTTGGGGACTCTTGGAACAACGTCTGAAGTCATTCTGAAGTGCTTGGATGACCCTTGCGGACACTTGGAACAACGTCTGAAGTCATTCTGGAGTGCTTGGATGACCCATGGGGACACTTGGAACAACGTATGAAGTCATTCTGGAGTGCTTGGATGACCCATGGGGACTCTTGACACAACGTCTGAAGTCATTCTGGAGTGCTTGGATGACCCTTGGGGACACTTGGCACAACGTCTGAAGTCATTCTGGAGTGCTTGGATGACCCTTGGGACACTTGGAACAACGTATGAAGTCATTCTGGAGTGCTTGGATGACCCTTGGAGACACTTGGAACAACGTCTGAAGTCATTCTGGAGTGCTTGGATGACCCTTGGAGACACTTGGAACAACGTGTGGAGTCATTCTGGAGTGCTTGGATGACCCTTGGAGACACTTGGAACAACGTGTGGAGTCATTCTGGAGCGCTTGTTTTGACGAAAAAAAATTGTTTTGCCGAAAAAATGTGAAATTTCAAACGGCCATAACTTTTGAACCAGAAGAGCTAGAGACTTAATTTTTTCACCGTTGGAAAGGAAATTAAAAGTTGCACGATGCAAATTTTCTTAGATTTTCGATCAGAGCAACGCAGGCTATAGTAAATGGCCTTTGAAGTGAAGGGTTTCTAGAAACTGAAACAATCATGAAAATGTTGGTGAAACATGCCAAATGGTGATCCTAAGTACATTGGAGCTTGCAATAGCATCTGAAGTCATTCTGGAGTGCTTGGAAGACCCATGGGGACACTTGGAACAACGTCTGAAGTCATTCTGGAGTGCTTGGATGACCCATGGGGACACTTGGAACAACGTATGAAGTCATTCTGGAGTGCTTGGATGACCCATGGGGACTCTTGGCACAACGTCTGAAGTCATTCTGGAGTGCTTGGATGACCCTTGGGGACACTTGGCACAACGTGTGGAGTCATTCTGGAGTGCTTGGATGACCCTTGGAGACACTTGGAACAACGTCTGAAGTCATTCTGGAGTGCTTGGATGACCCATGGGGACACTTGGAACAACGTATGAAGTCATTCTGGAGTGCTTGGATGACCCTTGGGGACACTTGAAACAACGTGTGGAGTCATTCTGGAGCGCTTGTTTTGACGAAAAAAATTTGTTTTTGCGAAAAAATGTGAAATTTCAAACGGCCATAACTTTTGAACCAGAAGAGCTAGAGACTTAATTTTTTCACCGTTGGAAAGGAAATTCAAAGTTGCACAATGCAAATTTTCTTAGATTTTCGATCAGAGCAACGCAGGCTATAGTAAATGGCCTTTGAAGTGAAGGGTTTCTAGAAACTGAAACAATCATGAAAATGTTGGTGAAACATGCCAAATGGTGATCCTAAGTACATTGGAGCTTGCAATAGCATCTGAAGTCATTCTGGAGTGCTTGGAAGACCCATGGGGACACTTGGAACAACGTCTGAAGTCATTCTGGAGTGCTTGGATGACCCATGGGGACACTTGGAACAACGTATGAAGTCATTCTGGAGTGCTTGGATGACCCATGGGGACTCTTGGCACAACGTCTGAAGTCATTCTGGAGTGCTTGGATGACCCTTGGGGACACTTGGCACAACGTCTGAAGTCATTCTGGAGTGCTTGGATGACCCTTGGGGACACTTGGAACAACGTCTGAAGTCATTCTGGAGTGCTTGGATGACCCATGGGGACACTTGGAACAACGTATGAAGTCATTCTGGAGTGCTTGGATGACCCATGGGGACTCTTGGCACAACGTCTGAAGTCATTCTGGAGTGCTTGGATGACCCTTGGGGACACTTGGCACAACGTCTGAAGTCATTCTGGAGTGCTTGGATGACCCTTGGGGACACTTGGAACAACGTATGAAGTCATTCTGGAGTGCTTGGATGACCCATGGGGACACTTGGAACAACGTCTGAAGTCATTCTGGAGTGCTTGGATGACCCATGGGGACTCTTGGCACAACGTCTGAAGTCATTCTGGAGTGCTTGGATGACCCTTGGGGACACTTGGCACAACGTCTGAAGTCATTCTGGAGTGCTTGGATGACCCTTGGGGACACTTGGCACAACGTCTGAAGTCATTCTGGAGTGCTTGGATGACCCTTGGGGACACTTGGAACAACGTCTGAAGTCATTCTGGAGTGCTTGGATGACCCATGGGGACACTTGGAACAACGTATGAAGTCATTCTGGAGTGCTTGGATGACCCATGGGGACTCTTGGCACAACGTCTGAAGTCATTCTGGAGTGCTTGGATGACCCTTGGGGACACTTGGCACAACGTCTGAAGTCATTCTGGAGTGCTTGGATGACCCTTGGGGACACTTGGAACAACGTATGAAGTCATTCTGGAGTGCTTGGATGACCCTTGGAGACACTTGGAACAACGTCTGAAGTCATTCTGGAGTGCTTGGATGACCCATGGGGACACTTGGAACAACGTGTGGAGTCATTCTGGAGTGCTTGGATGACCCTTGGAGACACTTGGAACAACGTGTGGAGTCATTCTGGAGCGCTTGTTTTGACGAAAAAAAATTGTTTTGCCGAAAAAATGTGAAATTTCAAACGGCCATAACTTTTGAACCAGAAGAGCTAGAGACTTAATTTTTTCACCGTTGGAAAGGAAATTAAAAGTTGCACAATGCAAATTTTCTTAGATTTTCGATCAGAGCAACGCAGGCTATAGTAAATGGCCTTTGAAGTGAAGGGTTTCTAGAAACTGAAACAATCATGAAAATGTTGGTGAAACATGCCAAATGGTGATCTTAAGTACATTGGAGCTTGCAATGGCATCTCAAGTCATTCTGGAGTGCTTGGAGACCTTGCGGACTCTTGAAACAACGTCTGAAGTCATTCTGGAGTGCTTGGATGACCCATGGGGACACTTGGAACAACGTCTGAAGTCATTCTGGAGTGCTTGGATGACCCTTGCGGACTCTTGAAACAACGTCTGAAGTCATTTTGGAGTGCTTGGATGACCCATGGGGACACTTGGAACAACGTCTGAAGTCATTCTGGAGTGCTTGGATGACCCATGGGGACACTTGGAACAACGTCTGAAGTCATTCTGGAGTGCTTTGATGACCCTTAGGGACACTTGGATCAACGTATGAAGTCATTCTGGAGTGCTTGGATGACCCTTGGAGACACTTGGAACAACGTGTGGAGTCATTCTGGAGTGCTTGGATGACCCTTGGAGACACTTGGAACAACGTGTGGAGTCATTCTGGAGCGCTTGTTTTGACGAAAAAAAATTGTTTTGCCGAAAAAATGTGAAATTTCAAACGGCCATAACTTTTGAACCAGAAGAGCTAGAGACTTAATTTTTTCACCGTTGGAAAGGAATTAAAAGTTGCACAATGCAAATTTCTTAGATTTTCGATCAGAGCAACGCAGGCTATAGTAAATGGCCTTTGAAGTGAAGGGTTTCTAGAAACTGAAACAATCATGAAAATGTTGGTGAAACATGCCAAATGGTGATCTTAAGTACATTGGAGCTTGCAATAGCATCTGAAGTCATTCTGGAGTGCTTGGAAGACCCATGGGGACACTTGGACAACAACGTCTGAAGTCATTCTGGAGTGCTTGGATGACCCTTGCGGACTCTTGAAACAACGTCTGAAGTCATTCTGGAGTGCTTGGATGACCCATGGGGACACTTGGAACAACGTCTGAAGTCATTCTGGAGTGCTTTGATGACCCTTAGGGACACTTGGAACAACGTATGAAGTCATTCTGGAGTGCTTGGATGACCCTTGGAGACACTCGGAACAACGTGTGGAGTCATTCTGGAGTGCTTGGATGACCCTTGGAGACACTTGGAACAACGTGTGGAGTTATTCTGGAGCGCTTGTTTTGACGAAAAAAAATTGTTTTGCCGAAAAAATGTGAAATTTCAAACGGCCATAACTTTTGAACCAGAAGAGGTAGAGAGTTAATTTTTTCACCGTTGGAAAGGAAATTAAAAGTTGCACAATGCAAATTTTCTTAGATTTTCGATCAGAGCAACGCAGGCTATAGTAAATGGCCTTTGAAGTGAAGGGATTCTAGAAACTGAAACAATCATGAAATGTTGGTGAAACATGCCAAATGGTGATCCTAAGTACATTGGAGCTTGCAATAGCATCTGAAGTCATTCTGGAGTGCTTGGATGACCCTTGGAGACTCTTGGAACAACGTCTGAAGTCATTCTGGAGTGCTTGGATGACCCTTGGAGACTCTTGGAACAACGTCTGAAGTCATTCTGGAGTGCTTGGATGACCCTTGGAGACTCTTGGAACAACGTCTGAAGTAATTCTGGTGTGCTTGGATGACCCTTGGAGACTCTTGGAACAACGTCTGAAGTCATTCTGGAGTGCTTGGATGACCCTTGGGGACTCTTGGAACAACGTCTGAAGTCATTCTGGAGTGCTTGGATGACCCTTGGAGACTCTTGGAACAACGTCTGAAGTCATTCTGGAGTGCTTGGATGACCCTTGGAGACTCTTGGAACATCGTCTGAAGTCATTCTGGAGTGCTTGGATGACCCTTGGAGACTCTTGGAACAACGTCTGAAGTCATTCTGGAGTGCTTGGATGACCCTTGGAGACTCTTGGAACAACGTCTGAAGTCATTCTGGAGTGCTTGGATGACCCTTGGAGACTCTTGGAACAACGTCTGAAGTAATTCTGGTGTGCTTGGATGACCCTTGGAGACTCTTGGAACAACGTCTGAAGTCATTCTGGAGTGCTTGGATGACCCTTGGAGACTCTTGGAACAACGTCTGAAGTCATTCTGGAGTGCTTGGATGACCCTTGGAGACTCTTGGAACAACGTCTGAAGTCATTCTGGAGTGCTTGGATGACCCTTGGGGACACTTGGAACAACGTCTGAAGTCATTCTGGAGTGCTTGGATGACCCTTGGAGACTCTTGGAACAACGTCTGAAGTCATTCTGGAGTGCTTGGATGACCCTTGGGGACACTTGGAACAACGTGTGAAGTCATTCTGGAGTGCTTGTTTTGACGAAAAAAATTTGTTTGCCGAAAAAAGGTGAAATTTCAAACGGCCATAACTTTTGAACCAGAAGAGCTAGAGACTTATTTTTTCACCGTTGGAAAGGAAATTAAAAGTTGCACACTGCAAATTTCCTTGGATTTTCGATCAGAGCAACGCAGGCTATAGTAAATGGCCTTTGAAGTGAAGGGATTCTAGAAACTGAAACAATCATGAAAATGTTGGTGAAACATGCCAAATGGTGATCCTAAGTACAGTGGAGCTTGCAATAGCATCTGAAGTCAACCTGGAGTGTTTGGATGACCCTTGGAGACTCTTGGAACAACGTCTGAAGTCATTCTGGAGTGCTTGGATGACCCTTTGGGACTCTTGGAACAATGTCTGAAGTCATTCTGGAGTGCTTGGATGACCCTTGGAGACTCTTGGAACAACGTCTGAAGTCATTCTGGAGTGCTTGGATGACCCTTGGGGACACTTGGAACAACGTCTGAAGTCATTCTGGAGTGCTTGGATGACCCTTGGAGACTCTTGGAACATCGTCTGAAGTCATTCTGGAGTGCTTGGATGACCCTTGGAGACTCTTGGAACATCGTCTGAAGTCATTCTGGAGTGCTTGGATGACCCTTGGAGACTCTTGGAACAACGTCTGAAGTCATTCTGGAGTGCTTGGATGACCCTTGGAGACTCTTGGAACAACGTCTGAAGTCATTCTGGAGTGCTTGGATGACCCTTGGAGACTCTTGGAACAACGTCTGAAGTCATTCTGGAGTGCTTGGATGACCCTTGGAGACTCTTGGAACAACGTCTGAAGTAATTCTGGTGTGCTTGGATGACCCTTGGAGACTCTGGAACAACGTCTGAAGTCATTCTGGAGTGCTTGGATGACCCTTGGAGACTCTTGGAACAACGTCTGAAGTAATTCTGGTGTGCTTGGATGACCCTTGGAGACTCTTGGAACAACGTCTGAAGTCATTCTGGAGTGCTTGGATGACCCTTGGAGACTCTTGGAACAACGTCTGAAGTCATTCTGGAGTGCTTGGATGACCCTTGGAGACTCTGGAACAACGTCTGAAGTCATTCTGGAGTGCTTGGATGACCCTTGGGGACACTTGGAACAACGTCTGAAGTCATTCTGGAGTGCTTGGATGACCCTTGGAGACTCTTGGAACAACGTCTGAAGTCATTCTGGAGTGCTTGGATGACCCTTGGGGACCTTGGAACAACGTGTGAAGTCATTCTGGAGTGCTTGTTTTGACGAAAAAAATTTGTTTTGCCGAAAAAAGGTGAAATTTGAAACGGCCATAACTTTTGAACCAGAAGAGCTAGAACTTAATTTTTCACCGTAGGAAAGGAAATTAAAAGTTGCACAATGCAAATTTCCTTGGATTTTCGATCAGAGCAACGCAGGCTATAGTAAATGGCCTTTGAAGTGAAGGGTTACTAGAAACTAAAACAGTCATGAAAATGTTGGTGAAACATGCCAATGGTGATCCTAAGTACATTGGAGCTTGCAATAGCATCTGAAGTCATTCTGGAGTGCTTGGATGACCCTTGGGACACTTGGAACAACGTCTGAAGTCATTCTGGAGTGCTTGGATGACCCATGGGGACACTTGGAACAACGTCTGAAGTCATTCTGGAGTGCTGGATGACCCTTGGAGACTCTTGGAACAACGTCTGAAGTCATTCTGGAGTGCTTGGATGACCCTTGGAGACTCTTGGAACAACGTCTGAAGTCATTCTGGAGTGCTTGGATGACCCTTGGAGACACTTGGAACAACGTCTGAAGTCATTCTGGAGTACTTGGATGACCCTTGGAGACACTTGGAACAACGTCTGAAGTCATTCTGGAGTGCTTGGATGACCCTTGGAGACACTTGAAACAACGTCTGAAGTCATTCTGGAGTGCTTGGATGACCCTTGGAGACTCTTGGAACAACGTCTGAAGTAATTCTGGTGTGCTTGGATGACCCTTGGAGACACTTGAAACAACGTGTGGAGTCATTCTGGAGTGCTTGTTTTGACGAAAAAAAATGTTTTGCCGAAAAAATGTGAAATTTCAAATGGCCATAACTTTTGAACCAGAAGAGCTAGAGACTTATTTTTTTCACCGTTGGAAAGGAATTAAAAGTTGCACAATGCAAATTTTCTTGGATTTTCGATCAGAGCAACGCAGGCTATAGTAAATGGCCTTTGAAGTGAAGGGATTCTAGAAACTAAAACAATCATGAAAATGTTGGTGAAACATGCCAAATGGTGATCCTAAGTACATTGGAGCTTGCAATAGCATCTGAAGTCATTCTGGAGTGCTTGGATGACCCTTGGGGACACTTGGAACAACGTCTGAAGTCATTCTGGAGTGATTGGATGACCCTTGGGGACTCTTGAAACAACGTCTGTAATCATTCTGGAGTACTTGGATGACCCTTGGAGACACTTGGAACAACGTCTGAAGTCATTCTGGAGTGCTTGGATGACCCTTGGAGACACTTGGAACAACGTCTGAAGTCATTCTGGAGTGCTTGGATGACCCTTGGAGACACTTGGAACAACGTCTGAAGTCATTCTGGAGTGCTTGGATGACCCTTGGAGACTCTTGGAACAACGTCTGAAGTCATTCTGGAGTGCTTGGATGACCCATGGGGACACTTGGAACAACGTCTGAAGTCATTCTGGAGTGCTTGGATGACCCTTGGAGACTCTTGGAACAACGTCTGAAGTCATTCTGGAGTGCTTGGATGACCCTTGGAGACTCTTGGAACAACGTCTGAAGTCATTCTGGAGTGCTTGGATGACCCTTGGGGACACTTGGAACAACGTGTGAAGTCATTCTGGAGTGCTTGTTTTGACGAAAAAAATTGTTTTGCCGAAAAAATGTGAAATTTCAAATGGCCATAACTTTTGAACCAGAAGAGCTAGAGACTTATTTTTTTCACCGTTGGAAAGGAAATTAAAAGTTGCACAATGCAAATTTTCTTGGATTTTCGATCAGAGCAACGCAGGCTATAGTAAATGGCCTTTGAAGTGAAGGGTTACTAGAAACTAAAACAGTCATGAAAATGTTGGTGAAACATGCCAAATGGTGATCCTAAGTACATTGGAGCTTGCAATAGCATCTGAAGTCATTCTGGAGTGCTTGGATGACCCTTGGGACACTTGAAACAACGTCTGAAGTCATTCTGGAGTGCTTGGATGACCCTTGGAGACTCTTGGAACAACGTCTGAAGTCATCTGGAGTGCTTGGATGACCTGGAGACTCTTGGAACAACGTCTGAAGTAATTCTGGTGTGCTTGGATGACCCTTGGAGACTCTTGGAACACGTCTGAAGTCATTCTGGAGTGCTTGGATGACCCTTGGGGACTCTTGGAACAACGTCTGAAGTCATTCTGGAGTGCTTGGATGACCCTTGGAGACTCTTGGAACAACGTCTGAGTCATTCTGGAGTGCTTGGATGACCCTTGGAGACTCTTGGAACATCGTCTGAAGTCTTCTGGAGTGCTTGGATGACCCTTGGAGACTCTTGGAACAACGTCTGAAGTCATTTGGAGTGCTTGGATGACCCTTGGAGACTCTTGGAACAACGTCTGAAGTCATTCTGGAGTGCTTGGATGACCCTTGGAGACTCTTGGAACAACGTCTGAAGTAATTCTGGTGTGCTGGATGACCCTTGGAGACTCTGGAACAACGTCTGAAGTCATTCTGGAGTGCTTGGATGACCCTTGGAGACTCTTGGAACAACGTCTGAAGTCATTCTGGAGTGCTTGGATGACCCTTGGAGACTCTTGGAACAACGTCTGAAGTCATTCTGGAGTGCTTGGATGACCCTTGGGGACACTTGGAACAACGTCTGAAGTCATTCTGGAGTGCTTGGATGACCCTTGGAGACTCTTGGAACAACGTCTGAAGTCATTCTGGATGCTTGGATGACCCTTGGGGACACTTGGAACAACGTGTGAAGTCATTCTGGAGTGCTTGTTTTGACGAAAAAAATTTGTTTTGCCGAAAAAAGGTGAAATTTCAAACGGCCATAACTTTTGAACCAGAGAGCTAGAGACTTAATTTTTTCACCGTTGGAAAGGAAATTAAAAGTTGCACACTGCAAATTTCCTTGGATTTTCGATCAGAGCAACGCAGGCTATAGTAAATGGCCTTTGAAGTGAAGGGATTCTAGAAACTGAAACAATCATGAAAATGTTGGTGAAACATGCAAATGGTGATCCTAAGTACAGTGGAGCTTGCAATAGCATCTGAAGTCACCTGGAGTGTTTGGATGACCCTTGGAGACTCTTGGAACAACGTCTGAAGTCATTCTGGAGTGCTTGGATGACCCTTTGGGACTCTTGGAACATGTCTGAAGTCATTCTGGAGTGCTTGGATGACCCTTGGAGACTCTTGGAACAACGTCTGAAGTCATTCTGGAGTGCTTGGATGACCCTTGGGGACACTTGGAACAACGTCTGAAGTCATTCTGGAGTGCTTGGATGACCCTTGGAGACTCTTGGAACATCGTCTGAAGTCATTCTGGAGTGCTTGGATGACCCTTGGAGACTCTTGGAACATCGTCTGAAGTCATTCTGGAGTGCTTGGATGACCCTTGGAGACTCTTGGAACAACGTCTGAAGTCATTCTGGAGTGCTTGGATGACCCTTGGAGACTCTTGGAACAACGTCTGAAGTCATTCTGGAGTGCTTGGATGACCCTTGGAGACTCTTGGAACAACGTCTGAAGTCATTCTGGAGTGCTTGGATGACCCTTGGAGACTCTTGGAACAACGTCTGAAGTAATTCTGGTGTGCTTGGATGACCCTTGGAGACTCTTGGAACAACGTCTGAAGTCATTCTGGAGTGCTTGGATGACCTTGGAGACTCTTGGAACAACGTCTGAAGTAATTCTGGTGTGCTTGGATGACCCTTGGAGACTCTTGGAACAACGTCTGAAGTCATTCTGGAGTGCTTGGATGACCCTTGGAGACTCTTGGAACAACGTCTGAAGTCATTCTGGAGTGCTTGGATGACCCTTGGAGACTCTTGGAACAACGTCTGAAGTCATTCTGGAGTGCTTGGATGACCCTTGGGGACACTTGGAACAACGTCTGAAGTCATTCTGGAGTGCTTGGATGACC
The DNA here is from genome assembly GCF_017562075.2 of Anopheles merus. Taxonomy (NCBI): domain Eukaryota; kingdom Metazoa; phylum Arthropoda; class Insecta; order Diptera; family Culicidae; genus Anopheles; species Anopheles merus. The sequence continues at coordinate 3,586 of NW_024428207.1, read as the reverse complement.
CTTGGAGACTCTTGGAACAACGTCTGAAGTCATTCTGGAGTGCTTGGATGACCCTTGGGGACACTTGGAAAACGTGTGAAGTCATTCTGGAGTGCTTGTTTTGACGAAAAAAATTTGTTTTGCCGAAAAAAGGTGAAATTTGAAACGGCCATAACTTTTGAACCAGAAGAGCTAGAGACTTAATTTTTTCACCGTAGGAAAGGAAATTAAAAGTTGCACAATGCAAATTTCCTTGGATTTTCGATCAGAGCAAGCAGGCTATAGTAAATGGCCTTTGAAGTGAAGGGTTACTAGAAACTAAAACAGTCATGAAAATGTTGGTGAAACATGCCAAATGGTGATCCTAAGTACATTGGAGCTTGCAATAGCATCTGAAGTCATTCTGGAGTGCTTGGATGACCCTTGGGGACACTTGGAACAACGTCTGAAGTCATTCTGAGTGCTTGGATGACCCTTGGAGACTCTTGGAACAACGTCTGAAGTAATTCTGCTGTGCTTGGATGACCCTTGGAGACTCTTGGAACAACGTCTGAAGTCATTCTGGAGTGCTTGGATGACCCTGGAGACTCTTGGAACAACGTCTGAAGTCATTCTGGAGTGCTTGGATGACCCTTGGAGACACTTGGAACAACGTCTGAAGTCATTCTGGAGTACTTGGATGACCCTTGGAGACACTTGGAACAACGTCTGAAGTCATTCTGGAGTGCTTGGATGACCCTTGGAGACACTTGAAACAACGTCTGAAGTCATTCTGGAGTGCTTGGATGACCCTTGGAGACTCTTGAACAACGTCTGAAGTATTCTGGTGTGCTTGGATGACCCTTGGAGACACTTGAAACAACGTGTGGAGTCATTCTGGAGTGCTGTTGTTTTGACGAAAAAAAATTGTTTTGCCGAAAAAATGTGAAATTTCAAATGGCCATAACTTTTGAACCGAAGAGCTAGAGACTTATTTTTTTTCACCGTTGGAAAGGAAATTAAAAGTTGCACAATGCAAATTTTCTGGATTTTCGATCAGAGCAACGCAGGCTATAGTAAATGGCCTTTGAAGTGAAGGATTCTAGAAACTAAAACATCATGAAAATGTTGGTGAAACTGCCAAATGGTGATCCTAAGTACATTGGAGCTTGCAATAGCATCTGAGTCATTCTGGAGTGCTTGGATGACCTTGGGGACACTTGGAACAACGTCTGAAGTCATTCTGGAGTGATTGGATGACCCTGGGGACTCTTGAAACAACGTCTGTAATCATTCTGGAGTACTTGGATGACCCTTGGAGACACTTGGAACAACGTCTGAAGTCATTCTGGAGTGCTTGGATGACCCTTGGAGACACTTGGAACACGTCTGAAGTCATTTCTGGAGTGCTTGGATGACCCTTGGAGACACTTGGAACAACGTCTGAAGTCATTCTGGAGTGCTTGGATGACCCTTGGAGACTCTTGGAACACGTCTGAAGTCATTCTGGAGTGCTTGGATGACCATGGGGACACTTGGAACAACGTCTGAAGTCATTCTGGAGTGCTTGGATGACCCTTGGAGACTCTTGGAACAACGTCTGAAGTCATTCTGGAGTGCTTGGATGACCCTTGGAGACTCTGGAACACGTCTGAAGTCATTCTGGAGTGCTTGGATGACCCTTGGGGACACTTGGAAACACGTGTGAAGTCATTCTGGAGTGCTTGTTTTGACGAAAAAAAATTGTTTTGCCGAAAAAATGTGAAATTTCAAATGGCCATAACTTTTGAACCAGAAGAGCTAGAGACTATTTTTTTCAACCGTTGGAAAGGAAATTAAAAGTGGCACAGTGCAAATTTTCTTGGATTTTCGATCAGAGCAACGCAGGCTATAGTAAATGGCCTTTGAAGTGAAGGGTTACTAGAAACTAAAACAGTCATGAAAATGTTGGTGAAACATGCCAAATGGTGATCCTAAGTACATTGGAGCTTGCAATAGCATCTGAGTCATTCTGGAGTGCTTGGATGACCCATGGGGACACTTGAAACAACGTCTGAAGTCATTCTGGAGTGCTTGGATGACCCATGGGGACACTTGGAACAACGTCTGAAGTCATTCTGGAGTGCTTGGATGACCCTTGGAGGCTCTTGGAACAACGTCTGAAGTCATTCTGGAGTGCTTGGATGACCCTTGGAGACTCTTGGAACAACGTCTGAAGTCATTCTGGAGTGCTTGGATGACCCTTGGAGACTCTTGGAACAACGTCTGAAGTCATTCTGGAGTGCTTGGATGACCCTTGGAGACACTTGGAACAACGTCTGAAGTCATTCTGGAGCGCTTGTTTTGACGAAAAAAATTTTTTTGCCGAAAAAAGGTGAAATTTCAAACGGCCATAACTTTGAACTAGAAGAGCTAGAGACTTAATTTTTCACCGTTGGAAAGGAAATTAAAAGTTGCACAATGCAAAATTTTCTTGGATTTTCGATCAGAGCAACGCAGGCTATAGTAAATGGCCTTTGAAGTGAAGGGTTACTAGAAACTAAAACAGTCATGAAAATGTTGGTGAAACATGCCAAATGGTGATCCTAAGTACATTGGAGCTTGCAATAGCATCTGAAGTCATTCTGGAGTGCTTGGATGACCCTTGGGGACACTTGGAACAACGTCTGAAGTCATTCTGGAGTGCTTGGAGACCATGGGGACACTTGGAACCAACGTCTGAAGTCATTCTGGAGTGCTTGGATGACCCTTGGAGACTCTTGGAACAACGTCTGAGTCATTCTGGAGTGCTTGGATGACCCTTGGAGACTCTTGGAACAACGTCTGAAGTCATTCTGGAGTGCTTGGATGACCCTTGGAGACTCTTGGAACATGTCTGAAGTCATTCTGGAGTGTGGATGACCCTTGGAGACTCTTGGAACAACGTCTGAAGTCATTCTGGAGTGCTTGGATGACCCTTGGAGACTCTTGGAACAACGTCTGAAGTCATTCTGGAGTGCTTGGATGACCCTGGAGACTCTTGGACAACGTCTGAAGTAATTCTGGTGTGCTTGGATGACCCTTGAGACTCTTGGAACAACGTCTGAAGTCATTCTGGAGTGCTTGGATGACCCTTGGGGACTCTGGAACAACGTCTGAAGTCATTCTGGAGTGCTTGGATGACCTTGGAGACTCTGGGAACAACGTCTGAAGTCATTCTGGAGTGCTTGGATGACCTTGAGACTTTGGAACATCGTCTGAAGTCATTCTGGAGTGCTTGGATGACCATTGGAGACTCTTGGAACAACGTCTGAAGTCATTCTGGAGTGCTTGGATGACCCTTGGAGACTCTTGGAACAACGTCTGAAGTCATTCTGGAGTGCTTGGATGACCCTTGGAGACTCTGGAACAACGTCTGAAGTAATTCTGCTGTGCTGGATGACCCTTGGAGACTCTTGGAACAACGTCTGAAGTCATTCTGGAGTGCTTGGATGACCCTTGGAGACTCTTGGAACAACGTCTGAAGTCATTCTGGAGTGCTTGGATGACCTTGGAGACTCTTGGAACAACGTCTGAAGTCATTCTGGAGTGCTTGGATGACCCTTGGGACACTTGGAACAACGTCTGAAGTCATTCTGGAGTGCTTGGA